>NC_057805.1:354165739-354465739 GCF_018294505.1 Triticum aestivum | reverse complement strand
ACTGTTGTGATCCCCTATACTTGTGGGTTATCAAGACCTTTTTCTGGCGCCGTTGCCGGGGAGCATAGCTATATTTGTTGAGTCACTTGGGATTATTATCAATTTATCACTATGAAGAATCTGAAGGATCCTAAGACTAAGATATTTCCCTCAGGTACGAGTGTCGGTGTCAAAACCGGCTGATCTCGGGTAGGGGGTCCCGAACTGTGCATCTAAGGCGGATGGTAATAGGAGGCGGGGGACACGATGTTTACCCAGGTTCGGGCCCTCACGATGGAGGTAATACCCTACTTCCTGCTTGATTGATCTTGATGATATGAGTATTACAAGAGTTGATCTACCACGAGATCGTAGAGTCTAAACCCTAGAATCTAGCCTATGGTATGATTGTTGTTGTCCTATGGACTAAACCCTCCGGTTTATATAGACACCGGAGGGGCTAGGGTTACACAGAGTCGGTTAGAAGGGAGGAGATCTACATATCCGTATTGCCAAGCTTGCCTTCCACACCAAGGAGAGTCCCATCCGGACACGGGACGAAGTCTTCAATCTTGTATCTTCATAGTCCAACAGTTCGGCTAATGTATATAGTCCGGCTGTCCGAGGACCCCCTAATCCAGGACTCCCTCAGTAGCCCCTGAACCAGGCTTCAATGACGATGAATCCGGCGCGCAGATTGTCTTCGGTATTGCAGGGCGGGTTCTTCTCCAAATTCTGAGTACCTGTTGAGTAGTGTCCGGCTTCCCATAAATGTTGCACTCATTGGCTTCCGTGCCTAATAATGGCTATCTTCCACATGTCGAGCGAATGCGAGAAGCCAGGGCATTTTTACATTTGCCACCATAGCCATGTGAGTAAACCATCTATTAAAGAGACGGGGATTCTTAGATCCAGATCACACCATCCTCCCACAGCGAGTATCCATCGGAGCGCGCCTGGCAAAATCCATTCCAACATGGCCGGCCATCGCAGCTCCTCCTCTCGCTCCCATAGCCCTAAGCCCAGCGATTGGAAGAGGTGTTCCGTCCCTCACAGCCAATTAGTAGAGTTACAGACCCATGGATTTCTCCCTCCAGCGTATATGGTTCCCGTTCGAGCCGGGCTCGCCACCTATAATGGCGGGGAGCAAGCGGAGAGCTCCCCCAATCCATTCAAGGGGGAGCGGGTATGCCTTGTCCCTTTTTTACTAAGGGGACTTGGATTCCCAATTCATCCATTCCTCCACGGGCTCCTGGAGTTCTACGGCCTCCAGTTGCACAACTTTACCCCCGCTTCCATCCTGCACATCGCTGGCTACGTTGCCCTTTGCGAGCTGTTTCTGGGCTGCGAAGCTCATTTTGAGCTATGGCGGAGGCTATTCTGCCTCGTGCCCCGTACACAGAAGGGGTCACTATATCAAGTGGGCAGAGCCGAAATATGGCGCATCGCCGGTACCGGATACCTGTCCGGTACACCAAAGAAGACGTCCGAAGACTGGCCTTCGGAGTGGTTTTATATGGAAGACGCCCCCCTTCCAGATCCTATTCGGATGGGCCTTCCTGACTTCGACAACGCCCCTTTGAAGAAACGCCGCAGCTGGCGCCCTTGGAGCCCCCAGGAGGAAGATAACGGGGAAGTCCTTTATCTGATGGGCCGCATAGATATGTTGGCCAAATCAGGATTGACAATAACCGAGGTTATGTCCATATGTATAATGTGGGGGGTGCAGCCACTTCAATATCGGGGACACCCCATGTGGCACTTCAATGGGGAAGACGACGCCACCCGCTGCGGTCGTAAAGGTCCGGACTGCGTCGCTGCCCTAGCGAAGATACTGTCCGATTTGTATAAAGGAGAAGAAGAGGAGTTCGCCCGTATCATGCCACGGGATGGATTATCCATGTACAATCCCCCAAGCTGGGTGAGCTACTACTTTCTACTCCAGTCCTTTCCGCATTCTTTTTCATAAGTATTTACCTTGTTATTTCATAACAGGAACTGCGAAAAGCCATGAGGGAGGTCCACAGCCCGTCTCCACAACCAGAGGACCCTGACCGGGCCCTTGACCCCGGACTCAAAGAAGATCCGGACATATTTGTGGAGCTCATCGACAGAACGTTCTATCAGTCGAGCTGCGACAGGACCTTGGTGGCCATCATAGCCGATTATCCTGGACTGCTCCCCGTGTCGCATGTAAGTAAAACCGGAGCCCTAACTTCCTTGAAGGATCCCTTTTTCAGTACTTCACCTACCGCACACATATGGTGTTTTACAGGGAAGGCCCTCGGGACGCCCTGCCGAACCCGCAGTGACCCGCCAACAAGGGGCACCGAAGCCGGGTAGGCTTAAAAGGAAGGCGGTCAGGACCGAGATGCCGTCGCAAAGGTACGAAAGAGAACCCCGCTCCGTGGTGGTCGTCTTTTTTTTTAATATAATAACGCCCATATTTCCTGGTAGGAAAAACGCTCGCCGGACTATATCCGGAGAGGCTACCGGTCACGCCTCCACCAGTCGGGCTCCAGAGCGGAACATAGAGGCGGACGCTAACATGGGGCCAATGCCGGATGTTCCTCCTACAGAGGATGCGGATAGGCTATCTGCTACAAATTCCGAAGTGGAGAGCGCCATGAATCACAGGCGCCGCCGTGCCGTACTCTGTGACGCTTGTTTCTCCCAAGAGGCGTTTGATGCCTTCAACTCAGGAGACGCGTACATCCGAGCTGCTCAAAATGGTCTTGCCAGAGCCACGGACCAGTATGTGAAGGATATACGGGTAAGAAAATCTAATAATTATGTATATCAGTAGCCCCTGAGACTTGAAACAGTTGGCACAACTGATTTAAGGATCATTGTTTGCATAGGTTCTGACGGAGAAGAATACCCATTTGCCTCAAGAGCTGAAGGAGTGCAAAGCCCAGCTTCAGGTCGCAATTGCCGCAACGAAAGAGTCCGAGAAGGCCCCATCAGGTAACACTTTCTTCCATTGCAAAGAATGTCATGTACCAGGTAGTGTGCGGCATGCGTGCAGATCTAACAATAGATGCTATAGATGACTCCGGAGTGAATCCGGAGGCCGTGCCAGGGGATGAGCAACGTGCTAATCGACAGCTAAATGCTGGCGAGCACGTGCTTACGCGGGTTAGGCAGGAGAAAAACGATCTCCAAGACGCCAATATCCAGCTGGGCGTGGAACTGAAAGATGTTCGAGCCCAGCTTGCGGACTCCGTAAAGGAGAATAAGCAGCTTCGACGCGGCATTTTCAGTAAGTGCTTGAACGAACTTTTAAAGAGTTCGGCGAAGAAGCCGGCTAACAGAGTTATATCTGTAGGTATGCTGACGGGTCGTCCCGCCGAGGAAATGCTCGGGTCTGTAGGTGATCTTCTGCCAGAGCTCTCACAACTGCACGAACAAGTTCGGCAGGTGATGCAGGGCATTGCCCAAGCCTTGTGGCCATCTGCCTCCCTGCCAGGAGGCATGGGGGAGCTTGTAGAGAAGCTCAAGGGAGCGCGGCGGCGCTTCCGATTATGGAAGATATCAGCCTGCCGACAAGGTGCAAGGGAAGCCTAGGCCATGGTGAAGACGCGATATACTAAGGCTGACCCAAACCAGCTGGCCGAGGTCAGACCTGTGGGGCCCGATGGGAAAGAGATCCCCGTCAGTTTGGTGTATGACCAAGTAGAATTAGCCGCAAAGTATACCCAACAGGATTGTAGGGTAGACAGCCTGTTGGATTGTATAGAAGAAGAATTTAGTCAGTCTAAGTGACTATGTACTTCAAGTGACATGTATTGTCCCTAGCCGGATTGTAAATCATTTGTCATGGCGGACCTTTTCGCTTCAACCTCTGGACCCGACAGTCCGGAGTGTATCTGAATACCCGCTCAGTTATGTCAAAACCGGGGTATGCGTGGAAACCAGGCGTAGGGGTCATAAGTGCTTGAACAGACAAGTACCCAACTAGCTATGTTATATTACATGGATAGTAAGAAACAACTTCCAGGGAGAATAGTTCCGTTAAGGGTTCCTTTCCCTGGGTACGCATGCCCTAATGTGCATGTCCGAACTGCGAAAAGAGACGCAGGCTATAAACATCTGGGGGCATGTATTAAAATAAATAAAATTCATCTTTTGTTCACCGACTGAGTATTCCCTTAAGAACGCTAGCTTTCAGCTTCACCCAGTCTGAGGTACACATCCGGTTGACCCGGCAGTAACAATCGCAGAGGTGCTCCCCTTATGCCCTAGCCGAATTAACGGGAACATAGGGCATAAACACAAGAGCCAGGCAACGCAGCCTGGCCAAAACTTAAGTCATATCGATGCATATAATGGCGAAAAAAGGTACATGTGGAAGAATAACACATGTGTGGGGCATAGAGCCCGGAGAATAGTTATATCAAGCTTCTGTATAAGAAGCCCCCAAGTATAATGAGCGCGGTTAGCGCGTCAAGATTGTGTAGTCAGGACACAATTGAGCCTTTTAAGGCCTCGAAGAAAAAGGAAAAAAGAAAGAGATAAAAGACAAATAATAGATATGTAAAAAATTGACGGAGGTAAGGAGACGAACATAGAGTCCGGCACTAGGCGTAGAACCTTCGGAGTCTGGCTGCGTTCCATGGGTTTGGCTCGAGTCGATTATCCGATGCATCCCACAGACGGTACGCTCCACCGGTCAGAACTTGGTCAATAATGAAGGGACCTTCCCATTTGGGCTTGAGCTTGTTCTTTTTCTTCTCCGGTAGGCGTAGAACAAGTTCGCCAACGTTATAGGTTTTGGCCCGTACTTCTCTGCTTTGATACCTTCGAGCCTGTTGCTGATAAAATGCGGAGCGGGCTTTTGCCACGTCACGCTCCTCCTCCAGGGCGTCCAAACTGTCCTGCCAATCGAGCTCGGCCTCTTTTTCTTCATACATGCGCACTCGAGGTGAGTCATGAATTATGTCGCAGGGCAGTACCGCCTCAGCGCCGTACACCATAAAAAATGATGTGTATCCGGTAGTGCGATTCGGCGTGGTCCGCAGCCCCCATAGTACGGAGTCGAGCTCCTCTACCCAGTGCGTGTTTGATTCCTTTAAGGACCGCACTAATCTGGGTTTAATGCCGCTCATGATAAGACCATTTGCTCGCTCGACTTGACCGTTAGTTTGCGGGTGATAGACAGAAGCATAATCAAGCTTGATGCCCATGTTGCTTCACCAAAGTTTTACCACGTTGGCTGTAAAGTTCGAGCCGTTGTCGGTGATGATGCTGTGGGGGACGCCATAACGGTGTACAACCCCAGATATGAAGTCTATCACTGGTCCGGATTCGGCCGTTTTAACTGGTTTGGTTTCTATCCATTTGGTGAATTTATCCACCATGACCAATAAGTATTTTTTCTTATGGCTTCCCCCTTTGAGGGGTCCGACCATATCAAGCCCCCAGACCGCGAAGGGACAAGTAATGGGGATTGTTTGGAGAGCGGTAGGCAGCATATGGCTTTGGTTTGCAAAGAGCTGGCAACCGACGCAACGTTGGACAAGGTCCTGTGCGTCTGCTCGGGCCGTCGGCCAGTAGAAACCTGTACAGAAGGCCTTGCTTACAAGGGCCCGAGCTGCGGCGTGGTGGCTGGCAAGTCCAGCATGAATTTTTGCCAAAAGTTTCCGCCCTTCCTCTTCGGAGATGCACCTTTGAAGGACTCCGGTAGCGCTTTTCTTATAAAGCTCTTCCTCGTGGACCTTGTAGGCTTTAGACCGCCGCACAATGCAACGTGCCTCGTTTGGTTCCTCTGGTAGTTCTTGCCTAGTTAGGTAGGCCAGGAAGGGTTCTATCCACGGGGCGATGACAGCCATAATAACGTGGGCAGAAGGTGTTATTTCGGTGGCGGAGCCTCCGATTACGTCAGAGTGTTCGGTATCTGGTGTTGGGGCCAAGTCTGGACTGTTGTTGCCGGTCTCTCCTTCCCATACCACGGATGGCTTAAATAGCCTTTCCAAGAAGATATTGGGTGGGTCAGGGTCGCGCTTAGCGCCGATGCGGGCGAGGATATCCGCCGCTTGATTGTTTTCTCGGACCACATGGTGGAATTCGAGCCCCTCGAACCGAGCTGACATTTTGGGGACGGCGTTGCGGTAAGCCGCCATTTTTGGATCCTTGGCGTCAAAGTCTCCATTTATCTGAGATATTGCGAGGTTCGAGTCCCCCCGCACCTCCAGGCGTTGAATGCCCATGGAGACTGCCATCCGGAGACCGTGTAACAGGGCCTCACATTTTGCCGCATTGTTGGAGTCTGTGTATAGTATTTGGAGTACGTACTAGATTGTATCTTCGGTGGGGGATGTCAGGACGACACCAGCCCCCAGACCCGCCAGCATTTTAGAGCCGTCGAAGTGCATGATCCAATTGGAGTACGCGTCGTATTCTTTAGGGAGTTCGGCTTCTGTCCACTCGGCGACAAAATCGGCCAGTACTTGCGACTTAATGGCTCGTCGTGGTTTATATGTTATGTCGAACGGGAGGAGCTCGATAGCCCATTTAGCAATCCGGCCCATGGCATCGCGGTTGTTTATTATGTCGTTGAGTGGTACTTCCGAGGCCACCGTAATTGAACACTCTTGAAAGTAGTGTCATAATTTCCGGGATGCCATGAATACCGCGTATGCTATCTTTTGATAATGTGGGTACCGTGATTTGCATGGAGTGAGGACAGTGGATACATAGTATACCAGCTTTTGAAGTGGGAATTTATGTCCATCCGTCTCTCGTTCGACGACGAGCACTGCGCTTACAACTTGGTGAGTTGCCACTATATATAACAGCATTGGTTCGCTGACATTTGGCGCGGCCAGGATTGGGTTGGTGGCCAGGATGGCTTTTATTTCTTCCAATCCGGCCGTGGCCGCATCCGTCCACTCGAAGTGTTCGGTGCGCCGAAGAAGGCGATAAAGGGGTAGTGCTTTTTCTCCTAATCGGAAAGCGGCTTAAGGCTGCCACGCATCCAGTTAGTTTCTGAATTGCTTGAGGTCTGTTGGGATAGCCAACTGTGAGAGAGCTCGGATTTTAGCCGGATTTGCTTCGATTCCTCTACTGGAGACGATGAAGCCCAGGAGCTTTCAGGCGGGCACGCCGAAAATGCATTTTTCGGATTGAGCTTGATGTCGTATGTTCGGAGATTGTCGAACGTGAGCCTCAAGTCGTCTATTAAGGATTGGATGTGTCTGGTTTTAATGACCACATCATCTATGTATGCCTCCACTGTTTTGTCGATCTATTTTTCCAGGCATGTCTGAATCATGCGTTGATACGTTGCACCGAAGGGCATGGTGTTAAAACAGAAGGGGTCGTATGGGGTGATAAATGCAGTTGTGGCTTGGTCGGACTCCGCCATCTTGATTTGATGGTATCCGGAGTATGCGTCGAGGAAACACAATGAGTCATGTCCTGCAGTAGCGTCGATAATTTGATCGATGCGGGGGAGGGGGAAGGGATCCTTGGGGCAAGCCTTGTTAAGGTCCTTGAAATCGACACATAGGCGCCAGGATTTATCCTTCTTTGGTACCATCACCAGGTTAGCTAGCCAGTCCGGATGGTTTATTTCTCTAATGAATCCGGCCTCTAGTAACTTGGCTAGCTCCTCTCCCATGGCTTGTCGCTTAGGTTCAGAGAAACGCCGAAGAGTCTTCTTGACCGGCTTGAATCCCTTTAGAATGTTAAGGCTATGCTCGGCCACCCTGCGTGGGATTCCTGGCATGTCTGAAGGATGCCAGGCGAATATGTCCCAATTCTCGCGCTGGAACTCCCACAGTGCGGCATCTATAGCGGGGTTTAACTGTGCCCCGATAGATGTTATTTTTGTAGTTGGGTCGGGTGACTTACGAGAGTGCACCCTTTTAGTTCGGACTGGGGGTTTTGTCAGAGCCGGATTATCCCAAAATTTTGTTTGGGTTTTCCAGGCGCTTTCCATCGCACAGTACTTCCATACTATGGCCGCCAAGTCAGCGAAGTGTGCTATGTCACGGCGACTTAGGGCATTGAGGATTCCCTTGTCCGTGTAATTATTGCAAAAGAATGAAATTGCGTCTTCCTCACGACAGTCCTTGACCTTGTTCGTTACAAGGAGGAATCTGGCCCAATAGTGATGTACTGTCTCCTGGGGCTCTTGTCTAATGTGGGAAAGATTGTTTATATCTGGGTGGGTGGGTGGATTTAAGTCCGAACCTTGACCCGATCTGAGACCCAGGGGCGGAGGAGTTTCCGATCTTGGCAGTTCGGGCTCCGGGATGTTGCCCAATAGGTCTGGCCCGCTGCCTGATTCTAGGTTCAGGGTTTGGGCGATGTCCTCCCATAGACGGGTATCCGGCTCAGAGAGCTCGGGAATCCGGACATAGTTTGTCCTCAAGATAGATGAAGAATCGCCGCACTGCTTCTCCACCACCGCTATCTGATGGGTGACCGGCGGGGAGTCGATCTCCCTTTGGTCGGGTTTAAACCCGATCTGATCATAGTCCGTAGCGACTCCCAAAGCGGCGATGCGATCCAAGAGCTCATTCAAAGAAGAGAGCTCTATTGGATCCAACTGCTCGGCGAGTCCCGAGCTAACATGGAGGCTGTTTTCGATGACCCGAGAAGTCACCGTCGGTGCAGCGGCCGAACGGGCGGTCATGACGAAACCGCCTAGTCGGAGAGTTTGCGGGTGGTAGGGCTCGGGAGGTAAGAAACTGCCATCCAGTTCTACTTTAGATTCACCTTCTGTTATGAGTAAACTTGCAACACCACCACATGCTATTAATTCTGATATGTTGCAAGTTATTGATGATGCTACTTCTACTATGAATGATGCTTATGATGATGCTAGTACCTTGCTTGATAATGATGATGTGCCACTTGGTGAATTTCTTGATGAACAAATTGCTAGAGTTATACAACATGATTTTGTTGAATCTGATGATGAGATTGAAACTGAATCTCCTGAAACACCTGCTAGAACTAGCCTTCCTAGATATGAATTGCCTAAGGTACCGGAAGGTTATGTTATGAGTGAAGAAACAACTAGAGATATTCTTGCTTGCAATGATAGAGATGATCTAGAGAAATTATTACACAAGTATAAAGAAAAATCTCTGAATGCTAGAATGAAATGTGATCCTAAGTTTGCTACTTCAACTATCTTTGTTGATGATAAGGATTATGAATTCTCTATCGACCCATAGTTAATTACTTTGGTTGAATCTGATCCTTTCCATGGTTATGAAACTGAAACTGTTGTGGCACATCTTACTAAGTTCAATGATATAGCCACCCTTTTTACTCATGATGAGAAAACTCGCTATTACTTTATTCTCAAATTATTTCCTTTCTCATTAAAGGGTGATGCTAAAGCTTGGTACAGCACTCTTGCTCCTGGTTGTATGCATAGTCTCCAGGATATGATTTATTACTTCTGTGAAAAATATTTCCCTGCTCATAAGAAACAAGTTGCCTTATAGGAAATATTTAACTTTGTGCAAACTAAAGAAGGGAGTCTCCCACAAGCTTGGGGGAGGCTTTGCCAGTTACTTAATGCTTTGCCTGATCATCCTCGTAAGAAAACTGAAATACTTGATATCTCCTATAATGGACTAACCGATGCTTCTAGGGATTTCCTAGATAGTTGTGCTGGTTGTGTTTTCAGGGAACGAACTGTTGGACAAGCTAAAGAATTATTGAATATAATATTGAAAAATTATGATGATTGGACTATTCCTGAACCACCGCCTAAACCCACTCCAAAGAAGAGGGGTATATTATATCTCAGTCCTGAAGATATGCAAGAGGCAAAGAAATCTATGAAGTAAAAAGGTATTAAAGCTGAGGATGTTAAAAATTTACCTCCTATTGAAGAAATACACGGGCTTAATACACCACCAATGCCTAAGGTGGTAGAGGTAAATTCTCTAATGAAGTTCAATGATAATGGTAATCCTCACAATATGCATCCTAGTCAATGCCTTTATGAGTTTGAAAACTACATTAGAAAACAAGATCACTTCAATGCAAATGTTATGAAACAATTGAGATATAATTCTGATATGATTGCTCGCTTGAGTGACTTGTTATTTAGAATATCAACTAATGTTAGAGGTGTTGGAAAACATGCTTCTATGGTTCCAACTCAATTGGAACAAGTTGCTAAATCTCAAAGAGAATTGCTTGATGAAATGAATCATAATATGCATGACTTTGCTGTTAGAGTTGCAACTAGAGGTGGTAAAATGACTCAGGAACCACTTTATCCCGAGGGACACCCAAAAAGAATTGAACAAGATTCACAAAGAGCTAACACTAGTGCACCTAGTCCTTCTAAAAAGAAAAAGAAAAAGAAAAAGATAGGACTTTGCATACTTCTAGTGAACCTGAAATAGAAAAACCTCCTGATAATGAAAACGAAACTTCTATCTCTCATGCTGAAACTCAATCTAGTAATGAACACTCACCTAGTGATAATAAAAAAGACAATGATGAAGTTCATGAAGACACTCAACCAAATAATGAAAAAGAACCAGATAATGATGTTGAGATAGAACCACTTGTTGATCTTGATAACCCACAACCTAAGAATAAAAGATATGACAAAAAAGGCTTTGTTGCTAGAAAACATGGTAAAGAAAGAGAACCGTGGTTTTAAAAACCTATGCCTTTTCCACCCAAGTCAACTAAAAAGAAAGATGATGAAGAATTTGAACGCTTTGCTGAAATGCTGAGGCCAGTCTTTTTCCGTACTCGCTTGACTGATATCTTGAAAATGCCTCCTTATGCAAAATACATGAAAGACATCATCACTAATAAGAGAAAAATCCCAGAAGCTGAAATCTCCACTATGCTTGCTAATTATACTTTCAAAGATGGAGTACCTAAAAAACTTGGAGATCCAGGAATACCAACTATACCTTGCTCTATCAAAAAGAATTATGTGAAAACTGCTGTAACGCCCACGATGCGGCTATATCTCCCACGTGTCGAGGCACGACTTAGAGGCATAACCGCATTGTGGTATTGTCGCAAGAAGGGTTATCTTCACACAATCCCATGTAATGAACAAGAATGGGATAACGACAGTTGGCTTACAATCGCCACATCACACAATACATAAATTAAATTCATACATCATCCAAAATCCACACATAGACCGACTACGGTCAAATCCAAATGAAAATAAGATAACCCCAAATTCTAGATCCCCGATCGTCCCAACTTGGCTCCACTACTGATCATCAGGAAAAGAAACATAGTAACAACCACGTTCCTCATCGAACTCCCACTTGAGCTCCGTTGCGTCATCTGCACTGGTATCGTCGGCACCTGCAACTATTTTGGTAGAATCTGTGAGTCACGAGGACTCAGCAATCTCACACCCGCGAGATCAAAACTATTTAAGCTTAATAGGAAAGGATGGTGTAAAGGTGGAGCTGCAGCTGGCAATAAGCATATATGGTGGCTAACATACGCAAATGAGAGCGAGAAGAGAGGCAACGCAACGGTCGCGAAGCTAGAAATGATCAAGAAGTGATCCTGAAACTACTTACGTTCATGCATAACTCAAACCGTGTTCACTTCCCGGACTCCGCCGAGGAGAGACCATCACGGCTACACACACGTTTGATGTATTTTAATTAAGTCAAGTGACAAGTTCTCTACAACCGGACATTAACAAATTCCCATCTGCCTCATAACCGCGGGCACGGCTTTCGAAAGATAATACCCTGCAGGGGTGTCCCAACTTAGCCCATTATAAGCTCTCACGGTCAACGAAGGATAAACCTTCTCCCGGGAAGACCCGATCAGTCTCGGAATCCCGGTTTACAAGACATTTCGACAATGGTAAAACAAGACCAGCAAAGCCGCCCGAATGTGCCGACAAATCCCGATAGGAGCTGCACATATCTTGTTCTCAGGGCACACCGGATAAGCGAAGCGTACAGGCACCAACGTAACCCAAGTTGCCAAGGGACGGTCCCGCACGGTGCTCTAGTTTGTACCAGCACTCAGAGGAACACTGGCCCGGGGGTTTAAATAAAGATGACCCTCGGGCTCGCGAAAACCCAAGGGAAGAAGGCTTAGGTGGGAAATGGTAAAACCAAGGTTGGGCCTTGCTGGAGGAGTTTTATTCAAGGCGAACTGTCAAGGGGGTCCCATAAATCACCCAACCGCGTAAGGAACGCAAACTCAAGGAACATAATACCGGTATGACGGAAACTAGGGCGGCAAGAGTGGAACAAAACACCAGGCATAAGGCCAAGCCTTCCAACCTTTACCAAATATATAGATGCATTAATTAAATAAGATATATTGTGATATTCCAAAAATATCCATGTTCCAACCTGGAACCAACTTCAACTTCACCTGCAACTAGCAACGCTATAAGAAGGGCTGAGCAAAAGCGGTAACTTAGCCAAACAACGGTTTGCTAGGTAAAGATGGTTAGAGGCTTGACATGGCAATATGGGAGGCATGATATAGCAAGTGGTAGGTAGCGCAGCATAGCAATAGAACGTCAACTAGCAAAGCAAAGATAGAAGTGATTTCGAGGGTATGGTCATCTTGCCTGCAAGGTTCTCAGAGTTGT
The DNA here is from genome assembly GCF_018294505.1 of Triticum aestivum. NCBI lineage: Eukaryota > Viridiplantae > Streptophyta > Magnoliopsida > Poales > Poaceae > Triticum > Triticum aestivum. The sequence goes on along the minus strand of NC_057805.1, from coordinate 354,453,180 downwards.
CGAAAGCTTGATCCTCGTAAGCGTACTCAACAGGTTCCTCATTCACGAACTCATCTCCCGGCTCTACCCACAGCAAGAACACAAGCAATGGAACCACAATCAATCACGGGAAATGCACAAGCAACATGATGCAAAACATGCATGATATGCGAGATATGATATGCGATGCGTATGCGTGCTCCGGAAGAAAAAGGATGAACAAGGCAGTAACTTGGAAACCCAAGTATTCTACTGGAAAGATGAGATGATTTCGGTCGAAATCGATATAAAGATCACCGGAAACGGATGCACGGTTTGCAAAAGGCAAGCAAAACAAGAATGACACGATTCTGCGATTAACAGCATGATAGCACTTAGAATACATCAAGTAACTATGCTACAGCACTCCAACATAGCAACAAAGCATATGACAATAATCTACAGGAGATGCTTGACAAAAGATGAACAATGAGCTACGGCTAGATCACAACATAACAGGTTCGAACAAGCATGGCAAAAGTGCAAAAGATATCAGGTTCACAGACTTGGTGAAAATACTAGACATGGCAGAAACAGCATCAGGTAGCAATGTTTAGAGCAAGCAACCAACATGCTACAGGAACTTAACATAGCAAAACAAGGCATGGCATGAATCTACTAAATGCATAGAACAAAAGTACCTTACTGACCATGAGCCAAAAAGGATCAGAAGATATGATGGCACCCATGTAAACATAGCAAGTTTCGTTAACAGGTTTCAGACTTGGCAGAAAACAGAGCATGGCAGAGACAGTATTATGAAGGCATCTTGGTGAGCTTGATTCACTCACCGCAAAGCAATGCATGACAAAACAAGCATACCTACAGCAAGATGGCATGTTTATGAAGCTAACCATGGCAAGATCAAATACATTACATGAAAGGATCAACTACAACAAGCTTGGCAAAATTGAATAACACGTAAACAATCTGTCAGGAACATTTTATAGCAAAAGTAGAGCAAGATTACGACATGATATGGCACTCCATAATTTCAAGCAGGGGCATGGATGGATAGAACACAACTACATCTACAAAACATCCTTCCTGAACATCACCAAAAGGAGTATGGATCTCTTTGTAGCCACATGGATACATGGCAACAAAATAACAGCAGTAACAGACGTGAAAATCCTAAGCCCCTGAAAAAAGAAACATCACGAAGCCTAGTTTGCATGCCTGTGCTAGTCACCACATAGATCACAAAAATACATGGCATACACCTCTGTAAATTTAGCATGGCATAGATCAAAACACATGTAGAGCTCCTACTCATAAGATGCACACATCAATTGCAACAAAAATAACAAATCAGCAAGTTCTGATAAGTAACAGCAGTAAACATCATATAGCACTCTTGCACCAGAGATTTGGGCATCAAGATGGACTCAAACGAGCATGTCACAATGGAACAAACTGAAGAGCATCTCGAGGCGAACATTTCGATATAGCATGCACGTAAATGGAAGAAGTATGCGATGAGATATGATGCGATGAACAGGAGCATATAATATAAAAATCTCAGGACTTGGAGAATTTCGAGGGGAGGGGAGAAAGTCAACCTTGGATCTGGATCGGGCTCGAGGACTCTGGGGTCGGGGCGCACGGCGGCCGGAGCTCCTCGCCGGAGCAGAGGTGGTGGCCGGCCGGAGGAACTCGGGCGGCGTCGGGGAGGGACCGGATCGGGCGACGCGGGGTCGGGGAGAGGAGGCGCGCTCGGGGGAGGCGCGAGCGGAGCCGCGGCGGGCGGCGCTCGGGCGGCGAGGCGCCAGCCGGCGACGATGGCGGCGGAGGGCGGCGAGGCGGGGCGACGAGGCGGCGGGGATCCGCGGGAGGAGGCGCGGGCGGCGGCGGAGCGGGCCGGGGGGCCCCGCGCGGGCCTGGCGGGCCGGCGGCGGCGCGCGGTGGCTGGGCTACGTGGCGCCCTCTGGTTGGCCCGGGGCGGCGGCGGCTTTCGTTCGTCCGGACCGGACGTGTCCGGCGGCGCGGGGTGGAAGAAGACTAGGGTTTCGCCCGAATTTCGGAGGAGGAGGTGTTTTTATAGGTAGAGGGAGCTAGGAGACTCCAAATGGAGTACGGTTTTTGCCCACACGATCGTGATTGAACGACCAAGAACATGGAGGAGACTTATATGGGTTTTGGTCTGTTTGGAGGGGTGTTTTGCTGCAGCACACAAAAGGCTTTTGCGGTTACCCGGTTAACCGTTGGAGCATCAAACGACCTCCAAATGGAACGAAACTTGACAGGTGGTCTACCGGTGAAGTACCAAGGCCACTTGGCAAACCTCGGTCCATTCCGAGAACGTTTAACACCCGCTCATGAAAAGAAACAAGAGGGGTGCGCCGGTGCATGTGGGAGTGCCGCATTGCAAAACGGACAACGGGGAAAAAGCTCGGATGCATGAGACGAACACGTATGCAAATGAGATGCGCATGATGACATGATATGGGATGCATGACATGAACAAAATGCAAAATGAAAGGCAAAACCCGACCACGAAGGGAATATCATAACACATAGCCGAAAATGGCAGGAGTTGGAGTTACAAATACGGAAAGTTACATCCGGGGCGTTACAACTGCTTTGTGTGATTTAGGAGCTGGTGTCAGTGTTATGCCTTTCTCTTTATATAAAAGACTTGATTTGAATAAAGTCACACCTACTGAAATATCTTTGCAAATGGCTGACAAATCAACTGCCATACCTATCGGTATCTGTGAGGATGTGCCCGTTGTTGTTGCTAATGTTACTATTTTGACTGACTTTGTTAAACTTGAGATGCCCGAGGATGACAACATGTCGATTATCCTTGGTAGACCCTTCTTGAATACTGCAGGGGATGTTATTATTGCAAGAAAAGCTAGGTCACTTTTCATATTAATGGTAATGAGCATACGGTGCACTTTCTAAAGAAACAATTCCAAGTGAATTGTATTAATGTTATTGAAAAATCTCTGACAAACACTATTGGAAGTTTTCAAATACCTCTACATACTGTCAGAAAGAAATATGAAATGCTTATTATTGGGGAAATGCATATCCCCATTGAGGTAACTTAGTGATTTACGGAAGTTCTTCGGTTTCATGCTAATTGAAAGTGGTTGTTAATAAGACCTGATCAACCTTATTAATGGATCATTTTTGAACGGTATGAAGTTGATGAATTTAGTAAGCACTACCTTCTGTCCCTACCTTTTGTTTTATGTTTTTATTTGTTAAATAAAATAAAATGCCATGTTTTGTCTGTTTTTCGAATTTTCCGTGCAATAAAAAATGACCCAAAATTAAAAGTTCTCAGAATGCCCTGAAAATTTTACACGTTTTTTTCTGAATATTTAAGAATTTTTTGTGCAAATAATACCAGAGGGAGGTGCACCAGGTGGACATAACCCACCTGGGCGCGCCAGGAACCCCGGGCGCGCCCTGGTGGGTTGTGGTCCCCACGTGGGCCCCCCTCACTTATCTCTTTAGCCCACATCATCACTTACCTCCAGAAAAAAATCCCCATTGCTCTCTTTCCCGTGTTCTTGAGCTCAAGCCCGCGGATTTCGATCTCTTTGCTCGAAGCTCCATTTTCAAAACTGTTTCGGGGGATTGTTGCTTGGTATGTGACTCCACCATTTGTCCAATTAGTTTTTGTTTTAGTGGTTTATACTTTGAATAATTAGTTACTCTTGGTGCTGCTGTAGATGTGCTTGCATGTTGAATTCTTAGTGTTCTATGTAGTTTGAATGCTTGCTATGGCCTCTATGTATCCCTATGAGTAGTTGCTATCAATCTTATAAAGTTTTGTTGACAAATTTTTGTCACCCCAAATTTTTTATTTTCAGAAAGTTGTACGCGGGTATGATGAACCTATTTGGAAGGAGTTCTTCGAGGAGACAATCCTCGAGGGCATCCTCCAGTGACAGTTCTGCTTGTCATTCTTATGTTGAACCAAGTGAAAGTTCCACGCGAGATGCCGCCACCAAAACGTGCTTATGGCCTTGCGATGAATATATGGTGCATGTGGGCATCAAGGAGGAATTTGAACAATATGTTCACAATGCCGGTCGCGGTCCCTACCTTTCAGTTAAGTATGAACAACACCAACTCCTCACTGAATCATTTGTCAAAGGATTTAAATATTTTCCACGTGAGTCTAGGGTGTCTTTTATGCTTTATGATGAACCATTTACTATCCCACTGGAGAATTTTGCTTACCATTGCAAACTTCCATTTTGGGGTTATCTTGATGAGCCACCAAAGGCTGAGTTTGAGTCTTTCTTGACTAGACTTTGTTACGGTGAAAGTAGGGGAGTGAGACAAGGAAGAATAAAGAGCATTCACTTTCCCACAATTCAGTACTTTGCATTATTTAACGGGAAATGCATAGTAGGCAAGCAAGACTGTAGCATACTTTGTGCGCCAGACTTGATCCTTATTCACACCGCTCTCACTGGTGAAAGGAATTATAACCGTGGAGCGATTGTTGCGCGTAGACTTCAGCATAACGCCAAAAGTGGTTGGTTCTATGGTGGAATTTATGCCACACGTCTAGCACGAGTACTTGGTGTTTCACCTTTGCCCTTTGATCCTATCCTACCCACTCGATATTTAGATTTTGATGCCTTAAAAGAGCATAAGATTCTCAAGGGAAGGGTTGATAACTTCACTTATAATTTGTTGTTTAACCAATCACATGTTGTGGACACATATTTGCCTGCGCCTGCTCTCTTTGATTATCACAGCAAGGGAAGATATTTTGTTCTTGAGAGCGAGGCCCAAGCTCACAACGCAACAGTGCTGGTAGTGCGGCATGCTGAGGCATCCACACCAAGAGCCTCTGTGAGCTACCACGCCGACTACTACCCTCCAGGCTACTGATCGACTACCAACTTAGGCCAAAAGCCTAAGCTTGGGGGAGTACGTGTTTCTCACCGACATTATATTCATGTCTACATACCATTCTAATTGTCGATGTTCACACTTTTTCATTGTATCATCCATGCTTAGATTTATTTTCTTGCTTTCTTCTTGTGTGTTCAAAAAATTTAGAAAAACCAAAAAAATTAGTTGTAGTAATTTATTTTCTATGCATGCTTAGTAGTAGTATTAAAAAGAAAATCCAAAAAGATTTCCTTGTTCTTCTTTTGCTTGTTGGGAGCTTTCCCGTGTAAATAGTTTTTCTTGTTTTTGCTTTTCCCTTTTATTTGCTTATTGAAGAAAACCAAAAACTCCAAAAATATTTCATTGTGTTTCTCTAGATTTCTTTTCTTTTTATTCGAGTTGCACCAAGGAGAAGACCACGATGAAAATGTTGAGTGGCTCTCACATGAATAATTGTTTAACTAATAAAGAGCCCATTTTACCTTGTCTTCTCCTGTTGAATAAAATGTTTGCAGATTCCAGCTTAGTCCATGGCATCCTTGCACTATTATTATTTTCATCTCATTCGGTCGTGCAAGTGAAAGGCAATAATGACGACATTCGATGAACTGGTCGTGGCAGAGAGAAGCTGGTATGAACTCGACTTGTTCTGTTTGTGTAAATATATTTAACCAAGTATCCAGGCTTCAACCCACTATGATTAAACATGTTTGCAATGACAATTAGAGATTATAGTTTCTCATGTCATGCATAAGTAGCTGGGAGTTAACAATGATTTATCTTGGATATCAACATAGCGTTAAAATGATTGTGATGTAGTATGATGATATGGTATCCTACTCTGAATGTTCGAGTGGCTTGACTTGGTACATGTTCATGCATGTAGTTTAATCAAAACCAACATAGCCTCTATAATATTTTTGTTCATGGTGTTCATATCCTACTCATGCTAGTGTCCAATGTTACTTATGCATAATGCATGGTTATGATCGTTGTTGCTCTCTAGCTGGCCGCTTCTCAATCTTAATTGCTAGCCTTCCCCTGTACTAAGTGGGAATTCTGCTTGTGCATCAAAAACTTTGAACCCAAAGTTATTCCAGATGAGTCCACCATACCTACCTATATATACGGTATTACCCTGCTGTCCTAAGTAAATTTGCATGTGCCACATCTAAAAACTTCTAAAGAATTATCCTTTTGTGTGCCTGGATCGTTCATGGAACAACAGGAGGTGGTCAATATCTTCCGTGCTAAGCGGGTTATTCTCAGGTCGAGTGTTTATTCACTTGCCAACGCACGAGAAAATGGGCGGTAATAGGGGTGCCCAGTCCCAAACTGCAAACATGAAAAAAAGATTCATCTCTGAAATAATCAAACAAAAACTCCCAACGGAGTCAAAACCTTTACTTTTATCGCTTGGGAACCGCCACTAGCGTGCTTAGCATGGAAGATGTTGATAACTGATGGTCGTGAAGTGAATAAGAAGGGTACATGTCTCAAAATATCATTTATCTCTGTTTTAAAAATGGAGCTCTGGCACCTCTGCAAATCACTGCTTCCCTCTGCGAAGGGACTATCTATTTACTATTATGTTGTGTCACCACCTTCTAAAAACAAGCGCCAGAAACTGAGTAGAGCACAGCTGTCATGCTTATGCATTGTGTGTAGCTAATGTTGGGTGCATCGTGACTGGATCTTTTCTACCATGAATTACAATGTTTAGTCGTTGCTTGAACTTTGGAGGTGCTCTGCATTTATGTTTTGCGGTCTCAGAAAGGGCTAGCGAGATACCACTATTGTCATATTATATCATGGTTGTTTTGACAACGTGTTGCTGTTTGAGATATCTTATTATTGCTTGCTAGCTGATTATGTCATTGACACGAGTCATTATAATCTTTAAGAGTTATTGTCGACATGGTTAGTTATAATGCTGGCTGAAAACCTAGTTGATGTTTAAGCTTATTTATGCAAACAAGAGTAAAAGAGTTCGTAAAAGTTTTTCTTTCTCACTTTCAGTTTATCAACTGAATTGCTTGAGGACAAGCAAAGGTTTAAGCTTGGGGGAGTTGATACTTCTCCAACGTATCTACTTTTTCTCATGCTTTTCCTCTTGTTTTGGACTCTAATTTGCATGATTTGAATGAAACTAACCCCGGACTGACGCTGTTTTCTGCAGAACTACCATGGTGTTGTTTTTGTGCAGAAATAAAAGTTCTTGGAATGGAACGAAACTTTGCGAGGATTTTTTATATCAATAATAAGAATTTCTGGAGCCAAGACCTACCGGAGAGGGACACTTGGGTACGCACAACCCACCAGGGCGCGCCCCCTCTCCTGGCACGCCCAGGTGGGTTGTACCCACCTGGTGGCCCCGCTGACAACCCCCCTAATACTATAAAATCACATATTTCCAGAAAAATTAGGGAGAAAGAATTATCGCGATCCACGAGACGGAGCCGCCGCCAAGCCCTGTTCTTCCTCCGGAGGGCAGATTGGAGTCCATTTGGGGCTCCGGAGAGGGGGATCTTAGTTCTCTGTCATCACCAACCCATCTCCATCGCCAATTCCGTGATGCTCCCCACCGGGAGTGAGTAATTCCTTCGTAGGCTCGCTGGTCGGTGAGGAGTTGGATGAGATTCATCATGTAATCGAGTTAGTTTTGTTAGGGCTTGATCCCTTGTGGCACCCGGCTCAGAGCAACCGGTTTACCTTGCATTGCCAGCCGGGAGATCATGTCTTCTGGCAACACACAACATCTTGGTACAGAAAACAACCGCTTTTATTGATACTAGCGGAACATAGTTCGATATTACTCCATGCAGACTGACTATTCTGGACGCATACAACTATGCTAGCTGATTGGCTCGGTAAGTGGCCCTGATTGGAATTAAATGAGCTACCTTGGTTAGTGTGTCCACCACGACCCATATTGCATCATTGCCTCGATGAGTCCTTGGTAGTCCTGTGATAAAATCCATACAGACATCATCCCACTTCCATTGTGGAACAGGCAAGGGTTGGAGGAGTCCGGCAGGTTTCTGGTGTTCTCCCTTCACTTTGTTGCATATGTTGCAACAAGCCACAAAATAGGCAATGCCTTTCTTCATCCCATCCCACCAGAATATCTGCCGAATGTCTTTGTACATTTTGGTACCTCTCGTTCCCAAGTTGCCTCTTCCTCGGTGTGATGCTCCCACTGCACCTCATAAAACTTTATCGCTTTTCTACGAGTGACCCTTTCCATTTCATCCAATATTCTGAATGGTTTCTCCTCATATGTTAAATCCTTAGCCAGCTCTAATTCTGACATATCGGTCTTTTTCTCTGGAGGCGATATACATCGTCTTAGCTATGAGACATGGAACACATTGTGCACTTCTGACAATTCCGGGGGCAATTCCAACTAATATGCAACAGTACCCACTATGGACATAACTGGGAACGGACCAATATACCGGATGCCAATTTTCCACGGGTCTGAAATCTTTTGATTCCTTTCACAGGGGTGACTCGCAGGTATACATGCTCTCTGGGTTCAAAATTGATCTATCGGTGCTTTGCATCATAATAACTCTTCTGTCAGGATTTAGCCAATTGCAATCTGTCTCGGATTTCCTTGACTTGATTTTCAGCTTCCATCATGAGATCAATTCCGAAAATGCGGCTATCTCCGGTTTGAGACCAATTTAGTGGAGTGCGTCACTTACGACCATACAAAGCTTCATAGGGTGACATCTTTAGGCTGGTCTGGAAGCTGTTGTTGTAGGAGAACTCGGCATACGGCAGACAATCTTCCCATTTGGGTCCTTGGGCCAAAGCACATGCTCGAAGCATATCTTCGAGTATTTGGTTTACACGTACAGTTTGCCCATCTGTCTGAGGATGATAAGTTGTGTTGTACTTTAGCGTGGTCGCCAAAGCTTGATGGAGACGTGACCAGAAAGCTGAGGTAAAAAGTGACCCTCTGTCGGAAGTGATCGTTCTTGGTACTCCATGTAGACTGACTATGATGGACACATACAACTGTGCTAGCTGATCGGCTCGGTAAGTGGTCCTGATTGGAATAAAATGAGCTACCTTGGTTAGTGTGTCCACCACGACCCATATTGCATCATTGCCTCGATGAGTCCTTGGTAGTCCTGTGATAAAATCCATACAGACATCATCCCACTTCCATTGTGGAACGGGCAAGGGTTGGAGGAGTCCGGCAGGTTTCTGGTGTTCTCCCTTCACTTTGTTGCATATGTTGCAACAAGCCACAAACTAGGAAATGCCTTTCTTCATCCCATCCCACCAGAATATCTGCCGAAGGTCTCTGTACATTTTGGTACCTCCGGGGTGAATGGAATACGAAGATTCGTGTGCTTCTGCCAATACCCTTTTTCTTAAGCCTGCTTGATTTGGTACACAAATCCTTCCGTGGAACCTTAGTGTACCTTGCTGGTCCTTAGAGAAATCTTGTGTCTGGCCTTCTAACATATGCTTGATATTTTTTGTAGCACTGGGTTGTCTGACTGGGCCTTGCGGATCTCATCCTCGAGGGTAGGGGTAACTTCCATCATATTAGCAAGACCAGTATTAATAATGACCATATTGAGCTGAGTGATCTCTTCTTGAAGTTCTGGAGGCAAGGAGTCCATCATGGTATTCAGACTGGCAGGCTTGCGGCTGAGTGCATCAGCGCCACGTTGGCCTTACCCGGATGATAATTAATTCCAAGGCCACAATCCTTGACTAATTCGAGCCATCTTCGTTGGCGGAGGTTTAAGTCTGGCTGAGTAAATATAAACTTGAGACTTTTGTGGTCGGTAAATATTTGACACCTTTTTCCAATGAGTTAGTGTCTCCAAATTTTTAGAGCATGAACAACCGCAGCCAATTCCAAATCATGAGTAGGATAGTTCCCTTCGTGGGGTCGTAGCTGGCGAGATGCGTATGCTACAACCTTGCCATCTTGCATGAGTACGCATCCAAGACCTTGCCTGGAAGCATCACAGTACACATCAAAGTTGCGGTACATGTCCGGAAGAGTCAACACAGGTGTTGTTGTTTGTCTGGTTTTCAGCTCATTGAAACTTTTCTCACAGTCCTCAGTCCATTCAAACTTCTTATCTTTCTTGAGAAGCTCTGTCATTGGCTTGGCAATCTTAGAGAAACCTTCAATGAAATGACGGTAGTACCCGACTAATCCAAGGAAACTCCAGATTTGGGATATTGTCGTGGGTGACGTCCTATCAAGCACGTCCTTCACCTTACTTGGATCCACGGCTATTCCTTCTGCTGAAAACACATGCCCTAGGAATCCGACTTGCTTGAGCCAAAACTCGCATTTACTAAATTTGGTGTATAGCTGATGGTCACAGATTCTTTGTAAGACAGCTCTGAGGTGTCCCTTGTGCTCTTCTTCACCTTTTGAGTATATTTGGATATCATTGATGAAGACCACCACAAATTTATCCAGGAAATCCATGAATACTTTGTTCATCATATGCATGAAGAAAGCAGGGGCCTTGGTGAGGACGAAGGACATAATGGTATATTCATAAAGACCGTATTGGGTAGTGAACGCGGTCTTAGGAATATCTTCCTTTTTGATCTTGAGTTGGTGGTATCCAGTCCTTAAATCAATTTTGGAGAATACTTTTGCCCCACTGAGTTGATCAAATAAATCATCGATCCTTGGTAGTGGATATTTGTTTTTCATAGTGACATCATTCAGCTGACGGTAATCCACACACATCCGGAGACTACCGTCTTTCTTGCCCACAAATATTGCGGGTGATCCCCATGGTGAAGAGCTTGAACAGATATAACCTTTCTGAAGCATCTCATCAAGATGTTTCTTTAATTCCACTAATTCTGACAAAGGCATACTTTAATACTTCTTGTATAACGGTGCGGTCCCGGGCACAAGGTCAATTGCAAACTCAAGTTCTCGGTCTGGCGGCATTCCTGGCAATTCTTCAGGGAATACATCGAGAAATTCACTGACAGCAGGAATTAATCCCAATTCTTCAGCTACTGCAGTGAAGACTATTTCTTTCTTGGGTATGCTTCTGCGGGCATAGAATTTTGTAGTCCGTCCTTCCTGACTTGTTAAGGTGACTTCTCTGGCCACGCGGTTAATGCATACTTGGTATTCGGTTAACCAATTCATTCCCAAAATAATGTCCAACTTGGTAGACTCGATGACTATCAAGGAAGTTGGAAGGCGGACTCTTGTGATATCAATTTCCAAGTTACGGCAGACCAGATTGCTTCTGAGCAAAGATCCCGGGGATTGTACCAGCATATTCTTTCTCAAAATAGAACAAGGAAATTTGTTTTGGGCAACAAAACTCTGCGAAATGAAAGAGTGGGAAGCCCAGAGTCAAATAAAATTATTGCAGGTATGTTATTAACAGGAAACATACCAATGACGACTTCGGGGTCCCCTTGGGCTTCTTCTGCGGAGAGGTGATGAGCTTGCCCTTTGATGGTTTGCTCGATAGGGTACGGCCCCATATGGTTGACTTTTGGCCTGAATGGAGCATTTGTCTTGCCGTTCTTGGGACACTGTCTTGCATAATGTCCGGTTTGTCCACAACTAAAACATGAATTGTTGCGCTGACACTCTTCTCGCACCGGGCTGGTTACGACATTCTTGACTTGGGAAGTGGTCTTGTTAACATTCTGCTGCCAATTGGGCTTGTACTCTACTTGAGTGTGCTGCCAAGTACGAGCCTTCTGCATTGGCTGACCATCCTTCTTAGGCTCAAACTTGCGCTTATGATCATTATTGGCAGACTTGTTTTCATGTACAAGCTTGTGCTCCCTTGCAGCAATGAGGGCCTTGTTTACCAGAGTTTGGAAGTCCGGGAAATAAAACATACTGAGAGTGCATCGGAGGTGCTGGTTTAGTCCTCCAAGAAATCTGTCAATCTTTCTTTCTTCTGTGGCCACATCATAGAGGGAATAGCGGGCCAAATGATTGAACTTATGCAGATACTCACTAACGGATAGGCTTCCTTGGGTGAGCGCGAGGAATTCACGCTGCTTGACCTTCATAATGCCAGCAGGAATATGATATTTGCGGAAATGATCCTTGAATTTTGTCCAAGTGATTTCTTCATCGGCAGGCCACATGGCTTTCGCATTATCCCACCTTATAGCGGCAGCTCCTTCGAGATAATGTGTAGCAAACGGAACCTTGTCATCTTCTTCAGTACGAGCAATCTCAAGCTTTTTCTCAATAGTTCGTAACCAATCGTCGGCTTCCAAGGGATCAATAACTTGACTGAAACTGGGAGGCTTAGTTCTTTGAAAATCTGACAGTTTGGAGTGATGACCGTTCTGATTTCCATTCTGCCCAACCATATCTTGCACACTTTTTAATAATTCAATCAGGTCGTTATTCCTTCTTTCCTCAAACATGCGCAAAATCTGCTCGGTGGAGGGCGGATGTGGCGGTGGAGGCGGTGGTGGATTGTATGGCTCGGGGGAATGCCCTTCCTGTCGTGTTGAGCGGCGAACAGGGACATCCTCACAAGCATGTCTGCTGCTGCCTCCCCCCGTCATCCTATTATTTGTTTTTCCCAAGATAACGCAACCGTGATGAGCAACATCCAAAATAGTGGGGAAAAGCCAGCGACAAAGCCTGAAAGAAACAAAAACGGACTATCGAAGAAAAACACGGCGAATAATAAAAAGTTCCAACATAATTATACATAGACTCATACAGGAAAGATAAACACCATGATAAGTTCGGCTACTCTCATACATGAAATGGAACATCATGACTCGTACGACTACATTCGTACATCAACATGACAACTGCGGATACTCGAACACTCTAGCGCTCTGCTGGTCCTACTGGGTCCTCTCCTGATGCGGACTCGGATCCTGAACTGACGACATTAACCGAGACCTCCGGGTTAAAGGTAACACGACGACGCTGCCTTGAGGGCTCTCCCTCCGGGCAGGTGCAGGATGAGGCTGGAGCATCAGAGCTACAGGGGTAGCAAGAAGGGAAACCCACTCAGCAGGAGCACTGAGGGGAGTCACAGTCGAGGTGCCCGAGCTACTCGGAGGAGTAACCGGGGAAACAGGCGAGCTAGAATCGGATGGAATATAAGGAGTAAATCCCATAGACGGTGGAGTGGGATAGGACCTAGCGGCTACTAAAGCAGTGCGAGCACGTGTCAGCTCTCGAGCCAGCTCATGAATCAGAAGGTAACTAGCAGTGATATAGCGAGAAACGTGGCTAGCCGCGCTATCAGACTCCGGATCAATGATAGGGAAACGGACATGACCATTGTCGTGCAAGGATGGATAGTAGTGGAAACCTGGGTGAGTCTGCATCTGGACCTCATTATAGCGCAGCTCGACGAGGACTTCAAATGCAGTAAACTGGACAGCCTGACAGGCGGTGGAAGCGAAACCGCTCTTGGAGGTACGAGTGCAAGAGCTGGAGGATGAACTGGTGCGTAGAGTAACCACGGCGTGATACTCGTATACTGAGTCTGCTAGACGCTCCCGGTACACCCGATACATCGGGTCGTCACCGTAAGGGTAGAGGCGGCGCCAAACATTCCGAAGAAGGTGCGGCGGCGTGTACGGCAGCAGTTCCAACTGGCATGGATACGACACTGGAGCCATCTACACTCACAGCCATTAGTTGGTTAGAAATAAAAATAAAATGAATGCATGCAATGCAACAATCAGCTACAAACACTACCGGCACTCAAATGCTACTCTGACTAAAGTCCAGGTAACACGTCGGTAGCCTAACGTGTCCTACAGTCAGCGCGGCTCTGATACCAAGCATTGTGGCATCCCGGCTCAGAGCAACCGGTTTACCTTGCATTGCCAGCGCAGAGATCCTGTCTTCTGGCAACATGATAACCCACAAGTATAGGGGATCAATTGTAGCCTCTTTCTATAAGTAAGAGTGTCGAACCCAACAAGGAGATAAAGGTAGAACAAATATTCCCTCAAGTTCTATCGACCACCGATACAACTCTACGCACGCTTGACGTTCGCTTTACCTAGAACAAGTATGAAACTAGAAGTATTTTGTAGGTGTTGTTGGATAGGTTTGCAAGATAATAAAGAGAGCGTAAATATAAACTAGGGGCTGTTTAGATAAAGAAGCAATAAAGTAAATATAGCGAGTGTGGAAAAGTGGTGGTAGGAGTTGCGAAATTGTCCCTAAGCAATTGACTACTTTACTAGACCGATAGCAAGTTTTATGTGGGAGAGGCCACTGTTAGCATGTCATCGCTGACTTGGAATTGTATGCACTTATGATTGGAACTATTAGCAAGCATCCGCAACTACTAACATTCATTAAGGTAAAACCCAACCTTAGCATAAAGATATATTGGTCCCCCTTCAATCCCGTATGCATCAATTTCTATGCTAGGTAGAAGCTTCTGTCACTCTTGCCCTCCAATACATAGTCCTATCAACATACAACTAACCCTATGGTGTGATCCACGTGCGCGCTCATATGATGGGCACCAAAGGATAGCAACATAACCACAAGCAAATTAAATCAATCATAGCAATTCATCAACCACCGATAGGACAACGAAAATCTACTCAGACATCATAGGATGGCAACACATCATTGGATAATAATATGAAGCATAAAGCACCATGTTCAAGTAGAGGGTACATCGGGTTGCGGGAGAGTGGACTGCTGTAGATAGAGGGGGGAAGGTCATGGAGATGTTGGTGAAGATGGCGGAGGTGTTGGTGTAGATCGCGGTGATGATGATGATGATGGCCACGGCGGTGTTCCGGCGCCACCGGAAGAGAGGGGGAGAGCGGCCCCCTTCTTCTTCTTCCTTGACCTCCTCCCTAGATGGGAGAAGGGTTTCCCCTTTGGTCCTTGGCCTCCATTGCATAGGAGGGGCGAGAGCCCCTCCGAGATTGGACCTTTCTCTCTGTCTCTCTCTGTTTCTGCGTTCTGGATTATGCCCTTTCACCGTTTCTTATATATCCGGAGGTCCGTAACTCCGATTGGATTGAAACCTTCGCCAAGATTTTTTTTCCGAAAATTAGCTTTCTTGCGGCAAAAGAATAGCAGCAACCGCCTTTAGAGGGGCCCACGAGGGTCAGGGGCTCGCCCCCTACCTCGTGGCCACCTCGGGCACCGTCTCGCATTGATTCTTCCTCCCATATTTTCCAAATATTCCAAAAATATTCTCCGTCCGTTTTTATCCCGTTTGGACTCCGTTTGATATGGGGTTTCTGCGAAACATAAAACATGCAACAAACAGGAACTGGCACTGGGCACTGGATCAATATGTTAGTTCCAAAAATAGTATAGAAAGTTGCCAAAAGTATATGAAAATTGCATAATATTGGCATGGAACAATCAAAAATTATAGATACGATGGAGACGTATCACAACACACAACATCTTGGTACAGAAAACAACCACTTTATTGATACTAGCGAAACATAGTTGATATTACATCAAGTTGCAAGGCCAAGCGGCACACACGGTGCGGCTAAACAATATGTACATTATTTAGTGAACATAAAGAGGCCTCGATCACGACAACTACGCGACAGCGGAACGACGACGAAGCAAGACTCCATAGCACAGGGACACCGATGTGGACACGATCTAGACTCGGGAAGCACTCCGATCCAACGAAACTTTCCTAAAATCTGGCATGACACGCCAGGTCAGTACATTGAATGTACTTGCAAGCTCACAACAAGCATAAACATAATGACAGCCTATATCATGATATTTATTCAAAATATCATTAATGCAAAATCATACTAGGAATGTAGTGAACATAATCTCGTGCCTCGAGTCCCTCGGACTTTCTTACCAAACGGGTTACCTCGTAACCAAACGGTGATCTTTCTCGGATCACAAACGAAACCAACACTTTGGTCTCCATCATCAACAAACGGAACCAACACTTGGGTTCCCATCATCAACATAATTTCTCAACCATCATCTTTCCAACAGTACCATGTGGTTAACATTAGTGTGCATGATTATTTAAAATGTTGATCCATGGTGTGACCTACTTCTGAGTTGTGTCCGTAACCGAGGACGCGGCTATCGATAGATTAAATACGCTCTGCAGAGGTAGCGCACTTTACCCACACCACGGAATCCATGGCCTCGCACTCCCATTCGGGTGGACCAACGGCGTTCCGACAGAACCCTCCCATTGCCATGACACTCTCCCAACCACTCTGACTTACTCCCCACTGGACTAAGTCCTGGGTGGCCCCGTGCCTACCAAAGGCATCAATGGCCACCGCCGTGGCAAAACATAAACAGTCCCAAACGGGGACAAGGTACCATAACAA
Organism: Triticum aestivum; assembly: GCF_018294505.1. Lineage (NCBI taxonomy): Eukaryota > Viridiplantae > Streptophyta > Magnoliopsida > Poales > Poaceae > Triticum > Triticum aestivum. The sequence goes on along the minus strand of NC_057805.1, from coordinate 354,436,965 downwards.
CAGACGGGCACACAATGTTATGTCTGCTTACCGGGCCAAGGTAACGCACGCCCATAACCTTCCCTCGTTGGAGGTACTGACCAGAGGCATGACAACGGACCAAATAAAGGCCTTCCCATAAAGGCAAATGTGGTTGCACTGGGAAAAATTTGATTCAGTGGCACCATGGCCCGATCAACGATATGTTCAAGTTGAGTTATTATCAGGTTTAACTGAAAGTAAAAAATAACCAGTGTCATGATATGCCATGAAAATGCAACCTTACATTATGCATCACATATTATCGGAAATAAATGGATCAACCTCATCAAGTATTTCACTAACCATAATCATCAGCAAACCCATACCACTTCTCTGGTTATTATAATGCAGCAAACTTAACCATGATATTAACTTAAAATAATCCATTTTCTTACTAAAGAAAATATTAACCAAACTAGTCTTTTTCATATCATCTTATTTTTACATAGCCAAATATTACTTCTACTGACTTAAACTAACTTAGGTAGTCTCAAACTACTGTAAACTAAGCATACCAAACAAAACAAGCATTCAACAGAAATAAATATTTATTTAAGTGATTTAAATGCATGAACTAAATCATTATTCAAGTTGGAAAATCACAAATATTGAGATGGCACCATGAAAATGTTGTTGTGGCTTGCCTTAGTGCAGATGAGCCTCCTAGTGATCCTCAAGACAAGCTTCACCTTCTGAAAATAATTAAAACTAGAGAAAGAAAATATCAAGACACACTCTGAAAATCACCAGAAAATCTAGACAGTAGAGAAAAATCTCATTTCTGGTGAGCTGCTAGATCTTTTCAATAAGAACACAATGCAAAAAGAATCAATCCATTTGGACTTATGGTTAAAAAGTTGTGGCTGTTTGAAGTTCTCTGGATAATTTGAATAAAACGGAAACCAGGGGGTGACGTCAATGGCGTATTCTCTGAATACGCCTCCACTCGTACCGCTTCGGGCGCGAGTGGAGAGGCTGACTGTGGGCCCCGCTGGTCATGTGCGAGGGGAGAGAGAGAAGCAAAGGCGGGGCGACGATGCGTCGGCGTTTTTCCGACGAGGAGAGGTCGGCGGCCAGATCCCGAAGGATAGGAAGCAAGAGGGGGTCAAGGCGCACCTGCCATACACGTAGAATAGCTAGAGGTGGTCGGACAGGGTCGGAACGAGCTTCTCTAGTGGCGGCAGGAAGCAGAGGTCGCCGGAGTTGGAGACGACGGTGATGTGGGGCTGCACCAGGGGCTCCAACAGGGTCGGACAGCACCCGTGAATCACCACGGAGGCTCTGGAAGAGTGGCTTGAGCTCGGGAGGCGCTAGAACAGTGGGGGCGAATCGCGAGGATCGCCGTCGAGCTCGGGGACGGCGGCCCGAGGCCTGCCCTGCCGGGCTGCGGCTTTCTACTGTGTTGTGGAGTGTGTAGGTGGAGTTTGTGATGCTCGAGGAGGCTAGGGGTGGCCGTATTTATAGGCGAGCGAGGTGAGGGGATCGGGCTCCGGTGGAGGGCTTCTGGACAAGGCGCCCGGCGACGAACGGCGTCAGTGAGAGGGGGTGAAGGTGACGCAGTTCACGCGGGCACTGTGGGAGGGTGGAGACGAACACAGGAGCGGGGGTGGCGACGAGCACAGTAGCGCAGCGCACTGTTGGGTTGGCTGGGTCGTGCCCGTGCTCGCTGCGGCGAGCTCCGGCGTTGGCGAGCGCCAGCGAGGAGTTAAGGGCGTAGGGACGGCGATTGTGGCACGGTTTGGCAAGGTGCTGCAGTCGGGGAAGCGAGCACGCGTTGAACAGAGCACGCAGCGGCATCCAGAGCGCGTCGACTAGCACATTGGCATCATGCACACGCGTGGTCAACGCGCGAACTTTGGCATAGAGCCACGGCTTGCCATAAATACATGTCTGGCGTGTAGACCTTAGTGGTTTGGGTCATCCCAACACTTTGAGTTGAGTCCAGAGGCTGTGGGTGCGTGGTTTACTTCATGGTAAGTTTCTGGTCTGTAACTTGTGGAGTTAACTGTGAGTGATCCAGTAAGAGTTGAGGGCTGAGCTTTGGGGTTTAGCAATCACTTAGGAAGGTAATGATGCTCAAGAAAAATCAGCCTCAATGGATCATGGAAAATGATACTTGCTGTAGAAACTGGCCTTTTTGACCAGAACAGAAAAGATTTGCTATAGCAAAAATATTCCAAAAAGTGATGTGATATTTTTGCTCAGGAAGGTGCCCTAGGGTTCAAAAAATATTTGGGAATTTTCTCAGATTTTTGTGGGCAAAGAAAATGGGGGTTGCTTTGGAGCATATGTTGCTTAGTAGGGTTTTTGAAGAGAAAATGAATATTTTTCATTTAAGGAAAATATTCCTATGGTTATTTTGGGATTAGTCAGAGAGGAAATGATGGCTTGGGGGAGAGGTGAACCACTTGGGTGAAGATAAAGAGTATGCCCAAGTGTTTAAGTCCAACTGAAATGATTCAAAAACCCAAATTCAAATAAAAAGGCAGAAAAAGAAGAGGGGGCAAAACCAGGCTGTCACATCCCTAGTATCCACTATGTTCTTAGATTGATGTTCTATGACTTTCCTACACTTAATGCTTGTCATTTTGGGCCCGGGTGCCATGAACTCAGATCTGAACCGTTTATGAATTCATCATTATATCCATGTTTTATATCCGATCTTGCAAGTTACCTACTACGATTATGATCCGACAACCCCGAAGTGATAACAACCAGGCCCACTCTCGGTGATGACCGTAGTTTGAGGAGTTCATGTATTCACTATGTGTTAATGCTTTGTTCCGGTTCTCTATTAAAAGGAGGCCTTAATATCCCTTAGTTTCCAATATGCACCCCGCTGCCACGGGAGGGTAGGACAAAAGATGTCATGCAAGTTCTTTTAATAAAGCACATATGACTATTTACGGAATACATGCCTACATTATATCGGAGCTAGTGTCATATCGCCCTAGGTTATAACTGTCACATGATGAATATCATCCAAGAAGTCACCGATCCACTGCCTACGAATTTATTTATATTGATCTTGCTGCGTTACTACTGCTATCATCACGGTTACACTTGCTACAAATTACTGCTATCACTGTTACTGTTACCGTTGCTGCTGTCACTATTATCAAAACTATCGAATTACTTTGCTACTGATCACTTTGCTGCAGATAATTAATCTCCATGTGTGGTTGAATTGACAACTCAGCTGCTATTACCTTCAAATATTCTTTGGCTCCCCTTGTGTCGAATCTATAAATTTGGGTTAAATACTTTACCCTTGAAAACTGTTGCGATCCCCTATACTTGTGGGTTATCATTTACCTTGAACTTCTCATGACCAAGTCAAAGAAGTTTGCTCTACACAAGCAGGTTAACACTGAGAGTCTGCGCGACAATGATCATCTGTATCCCTGTGTGTACTCAGCTCTTGGGAGATTGGGCCTCATTCCTTTTGTCACATTCAACCATCCATACAATGAGGATCTGGTGATGCAGTTCTTTGCCACCTTGTTTTTCTCAAATGACTCTGCTCGCACTCTCATTTGGATGTCTGGGACGCATCGGTGCTCTGCTCCTATGGCTAAGTTTTCTGAGATCATTCCTTATCCTTTATTTGATGAAGAGGCTGCATCTCATGAGTTTGGCAGAGTTCTTGAAAGTGGGCAGCGCACTAAGGATGAGATTGCTTTCACTTACAAGCAAGAGAAGTCATTTGTCACCGGGTCCATCAAAGACCTTGTGCCCCTCTATGACACTATGCGCCATATCTTGAGGTATACACTCACTCCTACGACCGGTGATTCCCACAACATTCGGAGTTCCATGTTGGATGTTTTTGTGTACCTGGATCAGAAGAAGAGGGTGGATGTTCTGGATTTCATGCTCTATGAGCTCCGTCAGTGTGTTCAAGAGAACAAGTCCTTGATCTATGCTCCATTCATTCAGGCTTTGATTGAGACTGTATGCCCAGCCAAATACATTGCTTCGTACAGGACTTCTATTCCCAAGTGCAACTCCAACTGGACCCCACCTGCTCCTGCTCCATATGTGCCTATCAAGAAGGGGCGCAACCCTAGGCCTGAGGATCGTGCTACATTCAGTCTGGACATGTCCTCCACTGCACGGATCCATTTTTGCCAGAGGAGAGAAGAAGTCCTTGTTCAAGACCTTGAGCAACATGTTCAGGATGTGCCAGTCTATCCGGCGCCATCAGATTAAGGAAATCAACAAGGAGAAGCTTATGAGGCGTGAGCAAAAGGCAGCTAGTGCTGCAGCCGGTGAGGAGGTCAGTCCAGGGTCTGAGGACAACGACAGTGAGGCCACAGCTCGGTCCTTTCCGATGGCAGGATGGCGCTTTGATGATGATGATGTGTCGAGTGCTCCTCCACTTGTCTAGTGGGTCTGTGTGTCGCCATTTGTCTCCTTTTTGTTGTCTTGATGACAAAGGGGGAGAAGTGGGTGTTAGTGTTCGTGGGTGTTGGTGTTCTTAGTGTGTGTTGAGATCTCAAGCCTTGTGTTTCTCATTGTTGGGTGTTTTTAGCTGGCTTGAGATACTCTTATTTGCTTTCCGCGTGTGTGGTTGTGAGCTTATTGTTTATTCTTGTGAGACTCTAGCTTTATTATTGAACCTAATGCTATGATCAGTTCATGCTTGTTATGTGTCTCACGATACTTGCTCACCACACCAATTCATGAGAACTAGGCACCATTATAGGTTTATTATGTTGATCTCATGTCTTGACAATAATGATCTTGGGGAGCCGCCTATGTGTGTACTTGATTCATTCTCAAGCATTCATTTTATCCAGGCACACATATAGGGGGAGCTACCATTATCATTATTTGTCTCATGGCTATTCAAATATTTATATCCTCTATGCCATGCTCTAACCCCGTTGTCATCAGTGAACCAAAAAGGGGGAGATTGAAAGTGCAAGTGGCACTTATACTATATTTTGGTGTGATGACAATGTGGTTAGTTGAACTAATATCGATTACTGAAGTTTATCTCGGGATATTGGTTCCAAGTGCTTCGTGATGGAGATGTGCGACCCCCAATTCAAAAAGATCAAAGGCATGGTCTTCCGGCGAATCGAAGGTTTAGTTTTTGGTTTGCTTCGAGTCGTAGGAAAGCCTGCACTATTAAGAGGGGTTTGTGTGGATGAAAGTTGTGTGGGAATGCCATTGCCGAACCATATATACTTGCCTACTCATTCCTACCACCTAAAATCCTAGTGTGCGTGCATGTGGTACTCAGAAAGCTTATGACAGAAATTTACTGGGTACCCCGTGCGCACGGGGTCTGTGGACCCCTGTGCACATGCGGTACTGCGTAACTCTCTGGGTACCCCGTGCGCATGGGGGTCCTGCGTAAACTCTCTGGGTACCCCGTGCGCACGGGGTCTTTTAACCCCCGTGCGCACGGGGTGGTGTGAAAGTCTCTGAGTACCCCATGCGCACGGGGCTGACTTAGCCCGTGCGCACGGGGTCCAACGGGCAGAAATCCCCACCCTGCCAAGAACACTATAAAAAGCCCCTTCTTCCACCTCCAACCTCTAACCCTAATGTCTTGTTGAGCTCCACCATTGCTACACCTCATTTTTCTCAATACTCTCAATTCCTCCACCCAAACTTGTTGAAACTTTGGGGATTGGGAGAGCAAGACCCGATCTACATCTTGACCAAACCAAATCGCGTTCCCCACAACATTTCTTCCCCATTGACTTGTTACTCTTGGAGCTTGGACTCCTAGGCGGTTAGAGGTTCCTCCGGAAGCTTCCTTGCTTGTGGTGTGCTCCGGAGAAGTTTGTAAAGGTGTGCTGGTTGCCTTCAAGACCAACCCCGAGTGATTCGAGGCTCATCCGTTGGGGGTGACTCGAAGGATATTATGGTGAGCCTTCGGTGGCGTTCCGCAAGCTTTGGCTCTGGCACCGCTCCAAAGGGAGAGTAGCTCTTCCCCAAGGAAGAGTGAACTTTAGGATAAAATTTGCGTCCTCGTCTCACTTGTGGTTAATCCTTTCCCACACCTTACTTTGATTTATGCTTGTTGGCTTGCTACTTAGATTGTTGCCTAGCATATTTAGCTTCGAGCTTGCTTGTCATATTGGTTGCATTCACCTAGTTGCATATCTAGTGAACCCTATTTATCCGCTAAGCCTTAAATTTGACAAGAAAGATTAAAATTTGTAGTCTCCTATTCACCCCCCCCCCTCTAGTCGACCGTATCGATCCTTTCACACGGGATCGATTGTTGTACCACGTGTGCAACTCTTCTGCTTTCTCCTTCAGTTGTCGGTCAACTAAGACCAAGGAATTGCGCTCTTCCTCAATCTGCTTCCACCTCTTGTCTTACCTATTGATGTCTACTACGCAACTTTATTCTTGTCGACACGTGTTGGGCCTCCAAGCACAGAGTTTTGTAGGACAGTAGCAATTTTCCCTCAAGTGGATGACCTAAGGTTTATCAATCCATGGGAGGCGTAGGATGAAGATGGTCTCTCTCAAACAACCCTGCAACCAAATAATAAAAAGTCTCTTGTGTCCCCAACACACCAAATACAACGGTAATTTGTATAGGTGCACTAGTTCGGCGAAGAGATGGTGATACAAGCATAGTAGTGATAGTAGATATTGATTTTTGTAATAGGAACAATAAAAAACAGCAAGGTTGCAATTGATAAAACAAAGCACAAACAGTATTGCAATGCTTGAAAATGAGGCCTAGGGTCCGTAATTTCACTAGTGCAATCTCCCAACAATGCTAATATAATTGGATCACATAACCATCCCTCAAAGTGTCATGAAGAATCACTCCAAAGTTCCTATCTAGCGGAGAACATAAGAAGAAGTGTTTGTAGCTATTCTTTCCAATCGATCTATCCATCCAAGAGTTCGTACTAAAATAACACCAAGTTATTCTTTCCGATCGATCTATCTAGAGTTCGCACTAAAATAACACCAAGTTATTATTTTCGATCGATCTATCAAGAGTTTGTACTAAAATAACACCAAAGCAAATTCAGATTCATAATACTCAATCCAACACAAAGAAAACCTCAAAGAGTGCCCCAAGATTTCTACCGGAGAAACAAAAGACAAGAACATGCATCAACCCATATGCGTAGATTACCCCAATTCACCTCGGGAATCCACGGGTTGAGTGCCAAAACATATATCAAGTGAATCAATATGATACCCCATTGTTACCACGAGTATTCATATGCAAGACATATATCAAGTGCTCTCAAATCCATAAAAGTATTCAATCCAATAGCGAAATCTCAACGGGAAAACTCAATTTATCACAACAAGATAGAGAGGGGAAACACCATATGATCCAACTATATTAACAAAGCCCGCGATACATCAAGATCGTAACATCGCAAGAACACAAGAGAGAGAGAGAGAGAGAGATTAAACACATAGCTACTGGTACAAACCCTCAGCCCCGAGGGTGGACTACTCCCTCCTCATCGTGGTGGCCGTCGGGATGATGAAGATGGCCACCAGTGATGATTCCCCCCTCCGGCAGGGTGCCAGAACGGGGTCTAGATTGGTTTTCGGTGGCTATAGAGGCCTGCGGCGGCGGAACTTCTAATCTAGATTAACCCCGAGGGTTTTTGGAATATTTGAGAATTTATAGGGTAAAGAGGGGGTGCGGGACACAACCCGCCTGGGCGCGCCTGGGGGGGCCCAGGCGCGCCCTGGTGGGTTGTGCCCCCTAAGGGCACCCCCCAGGTGCTTCTCCGCCCACTGGATGTCTTCTGGTCCATAAAAAAATCTACAAAAAGTTTCGCGTTCTTTGGACTCCGTTTGATATAGTTTTCCTGCGATGTAAAAAACAAGAAAAAGAACAGCAACTGGCACTGGGCACTGGGTCAATAGGTTAGTCCCAAAAAATGATATAAAGTTCCTATAAAATGATTGTAAAACATCAAAGAATGAAATATGATAGCATGAATACTTCATAAATTATAGATACGTTGGAGACGTATCAGCATCCCCAAGCTTAATTCCTACTCGTCGTCGAGTAGGTAAATGATAAAATAAATAATTTATGAAGTGTGAATGCTAGTAAAGTGCACAAGTTTGATCAGTGACAATTTCAATCACTTTTCCTAGCATCATAACAGCAATTCTTTCTTATGAAACTTCTCATGTTAAAGTAGCAACCAATTCACATGTTAAGGTTCAAACAACGAATTCTCTTGAAACTCAACAACCTATGTTCTCAGTCACCAAGCAATTGCAATTCAACTTATTCAACAAAGTCTAACTAAGAGATCCACATACTCAACCATCATATAGTCTTCTATGATTGCTAACACTCACCGCATACACATGAGCAAAGCGTTTCAACCGGACACATAGAAAGATAGGGGCTTATAGTTTTGCCTCCCAACGTATTCACCTCATGGGTGATGTCAACAATAATAACTCATGCTACCGATATTCAACTGGACATATGTGCCTAGATCTTTCCTCACCACATGATGCTTGACAAAGGAGAAAAATAAAAAGGAATAGAGAGAAAAACTTTGACTCTTGCATAAAAGTAAATACATAAAAGTAAAAGATAGGCCCTTCGGAGAGGGAAGCAGAGGTTGCTATGCGCTTATTTGTTTGTATGCTCAATCCCTTAGTGCAAAAGAACGTCACGTCATATTGCCCCTTATGATAGCAACCATTATTATGTAGTCTGTCGCTTTTATACTTTTCCATCACAAGTTCGTACAACGCTCAATTTTCTCTTACACTAAATGATCTAACACTTTTAGAAGAAATTTTTATTGCCTTATTGCACCGATGACAACTTACTTGAAGGATCTTACTCAATCCTTAGGTAGGTATGGTGGACTCTTGAAAATAAGATTTGGGTTTAAGGGTTTTTGGATACACAAGTAGTATATCTACTTGGTGCAGAATTTTTGGCTAGCAAAGATGGGGGGCAAGCACCACATGTTGAAGGATCTATGACAATATAACTTCTATGTGAATATGAACAAACATAAACCATTACGTTGTCTTCCTTGTCCAACGTCAACAATTTTGGCATATAATATTTTGATGGGGGCTCACAATCACAAAAGATTTCCATGATAGTGTATTTGCATGTGGAAGTTCTCTTCCTTATAGTAACATTTAGGAATTGCTTGTATGACCAATATTATGATTGTCAACCTTCAAAAGATTTCACTTTCTAAACCCAATGTGAAGCTACCACTAGGCATGATATGAACATAAAATTTCAACTTCATGATATTCAATTCATTCAACAATTTACTCATAGGATATAAGTGAAGCACAAGACTAAATGACAAATGTCGGTGTCCTGGGAACGGGGGTCCCTAGACTTGCCTGCCTGCGGCCCACAGCGCGGCTCCACCAGCGGCCCTGTACGGCCCATCTTCACCAGCAAACACTCAAGCCCCTCGTGAGGGGCCAAGCCTCGCGAGGCGGATGACACAAGACCTCCTCAGGGACGGCCTCATCAGGCCGGCTCGCGAGGGGCGGAAAGATCAAGGCAAGGGACACCTTGTGAGGTTTCCGTGACACAAGCCATGATGACTGGAGCCAGGCGGGCGCCAGCGCGCACAACGTCCTCGTTTCCTCTTTGGTGCTAAAGAGGCAAGCGCAGGCGAGGAGTCCCGAGGCATCGGGCAAAGGTTTCCATATCGGTGCAACGAGACCAAGACCAACAGGATGACAGGACGGAGGTCACCATGGAGCCCAAGACTGTGTCACCGCCAGAGCCTTTGACAGGCGAAGACCACCTTTAGTCAGGATAACTTGTACTAGTTGTCTCCCTTCGAATTTGGCCATTGTTGGATCCCTTCCCGCTCAATATTTGGGGAGAGGACCAGGGCCTCTATAAATAGGACTAGCCACCACCATAGGAGGCGGCTCGAACGGATTCGGCCTCAACTGATCACGGATCATTCAGATCATCCTCCACCACACAAGCTCACCAAGCACAAGAACACCTCTCCTCAGGAGGATGTTCTTCTCTGGTAACCGTTCATCCTCAGCCCAAGAGGCAATCCACCACACCACACTGGAGTAGGGTATTACACCACATCGGTGGCCCGAACCAGTATAAACTCTTGTATCTCTCGTTCTTTGGGTTCATCTAGCTAGGCCTTGCGATTGTTGCGAAAGCAATCTAGGGAGAGAGAGATCTTCGTGCGCACCCAGTGTTCGAACTTCAAGGGTTTTGCCGGAACCCAAAATCCGACATTTGGCGCGCCAGGTAGGGGTGCGCCGAAGCTTTCCTCCCACCGATCCGCGTCCCGTCGCTTCGCCGCATCCATGGCGGACGCTCGCCGAGCCCGCGCTGAGCGCCGGACCGCCCTCGCCGCCCGTGTCGCTCAGACAGCTCCTGTCGGCGGGCCTCCCCGTCGTTCCCCGTCACCCGCCGCCAACACCGTCACCGGCCCGGCGGGAAACGAGCAGCAGGCGTCCTCGCTGCACCCCTCTTTGCGGTGGGACGGCCGCACCACCACTCCGTCACTAACCCCAGCCGGCTCGTCGTCCCACGCTCGTCGCGCCTCGACGGATGCGCAGGCCGTGCTGCTCATGGCACGCGAGCTCCTGTGCTACCGCCCAGTCGACGACCTCTATGAGGACTGGCTGGACCGCATCACCGAGCTCGTCAGCGCCGCCGGGGGCTCCCCCGCGCCATCCCTTTCGCTGCCTCGCCCCCCACCAAATGCGGGCGACATGGCTCACAGGGCACCTCCACCACCTCTGCACCAATACGGTGCTCTGGCGCCAAGGCACACGGCCCCCCAGCGTGACCCACCGCGTCGGGCCCCCGCGCGAGAAGAAGGAAGCTGCCAAGAGGTTCCCAGGCCGCAAGAGAGGGCTCCCGCACTCCCAGCGCCACAATGACAAAACCGTGCGCCGCCAGCGGTGGCAGTGCGCGGGCACCAAGGGCAGGCCCCACCTCTGCAAAGGGCTCCGGTGGCCACGGCAGGCTGCCGCGCCTTCAATCCTGAGCTACGTAGCGTCGCCTGGCCGGGCAAGTTCAAGCCAGACCTGCCTCCTCGCTACGACGGCACCCCCGATCCCATGGAGTTCTTGCAGCTCTACGAGCTGAGCATCGAGGCGGCCAACGGCGACGAAAAGGTCATGGCGAACTGGTTCCCCATGGCTCTCAAGGATGGCGCTCGCTCGTGGCTCCTGAACCTGCCCCTGGGCTCTATCTCCTCCTGGGACAAGATGCGCGACTGCTTCGTCGCCAACTTCCAGGGCACTCGCGACCGCCCTCCGGCCGTGGGTGACCTGCGCCGCGTCCGGCAGCAGCCAGGGGAGACCCTGCAAAAGTACATCCAGCGCTTCAACAACGTTGACCTCAAGATCCCCAAGGTAACGGATGAGGCTATCATTTCAGCGTTTTCTGATGGCGTCTGTGACGTCAAGATGAAGGAGGAGCTCGCCATCCACGAGGAGCTATGCACTGCCCTGGAGCTGTTCAACCTGGCGACCAAGTGCGCAAGAGCTGAGGAGGGGCGCCTTTCCCTCCTCGAGCTCCCGGCTACCGACCTGGAGGAGAAGAAAGCCAAGGCCAAGGACGTGAAGCGCACGGGAGTAGCCATGCTTGCGGCGGAGCCAGATACGAAGCGCGGCCGGGACCACCCCGAGTCATCCAGGAGCAGCCGACCATTCTGCGCCTTCCACAACATATACAGCCACAACACCAACGACTGTCAAGAGCTCAGGGCCATTCGAGATGGACGCTTTGGTCGACGCCCCGAGCGCAACGACCGGGGCTACGACCGAGGAGGAGGATGAGGCGGAGGACGCTGGGACGATCGCGGCCCTCGTTAGGAGTGGCGCGACCGACCTCGCGAGGAACGCTGGCCGGACCAGCCTCGTGAGGGCGCATGGAGGGATTAGCCTCGCGAGGATTGCCCTCAGGGAAACGCCGGTCTTCCTCCGCTGCCGCCACCACCAAGAAGGAACGACGACCACCATCAGGACGAGGGGGCTGGGGGCTTCCAGGAACCGCGTGACATCGCCTGCATCTTAGGCGGAGCTCAAGCCCCAGCCTCTCAGCGCATCTTCAAGAAGTTTACTCGCGAGGTGAATGCAACCCTTCCTAGGTTTGAGGCCACGCGCCCGCTTAGGTGGTCCAAGTGCGCCATCACTTTTAGCTCGGCGGACCAGCTCAAGTGCGCGGCCACCGCTGGCGCCCTCCCGATGCTCTGCTCACCCGTCATCAGCAACGTACAAGTCACCAAGACCCTCATCGATGGTGGTGCAGGGCTTAACGTCCTATCCGTCGAGACATTCGACAGCCTCCAAGTGCCATACGATCAGCTTCAGCCCACCAAGCCCTACTCAGGAGTAACCGACGGCTCCACCACCCCGATAGGGCAGGTTCGCCTCCCTGTCACCTTCGAACAACACGAAAACTACCGCACCAAGCTCATCGACTTCGACGTCGCCCACATCTGTCTGCCATACAATGCCATCCTCGGGTATCCAGCCCTGGCAAAGTTCATGGCAGTGACCCACCATGGCTACAACGTCCTCAAGATGCCAGGGAGCGGCGGGATCATCACGGTCCCCTGCGAAGAAAAAGATGCGGTGTGCTCCCCCGAGCGCGCCTTCCAAGCCGCAGCAATTGAAGACCCCGACAACGATCAAGCGCAGTACCCTCCCGAGGCCATCCCCAAGAAGAAGAAGTAGCTACTCCGTACAGGACCTTAGGGGAGCGGCACTTCTACCGGTGCCGCTCCAGGATCAGTGCACACGCCTGGGGCGCCTCCCTCCCTCGCAAAGGAAGGCGCACCCGGCGCCCTCCTCGGGCAGGGCTCGGGGGCTCTCTTCTGGAGGGCCTCAGACCTAGCCAACATCACGAGGGAGGTGCTCGGGCACCATGTGGAGGCGTGCTTCGCGGCATGTTTCCCTCAGGAGGACACCAGGCGAGGAGCGCATGGCGCTCAGGAGTTCATCATCCAGACCACTCAGGAACTACAAGAAGCAAGAGCCATGCGCGGCGACCGCCGCCCACTGGCGCAGCTCCCCATCCAGGCGAGGATGGTGGGCTACGCGTTGCATCGACATCCCAGGGCTCAACAGGGCCGCATCTCAGGAGCTCTTCTGGCCTTCGCGCGTGGGATGCTGTGAGGGCCCGCCTCACAGCTATGTTCGCATACCATTCGGCCTGCCGAGCGTGGCAGCGCCTTCCAGCGCAACCTGCGGAGTGTCCTGGCGGCTCAGGAGGCCAGGCATCATGCAGTCCTGATGGAGATGGAGACGGTCCTCGAGGAACCGCCTGGACCCTCAGTGTCTCCCGAGGCTCAGGGTCCCGGTGGCTCATGAGGAGCAACCCCTTCACCACGTGTCTTCAGCTACTCCAACATCCCTTCGACAATGGAACCAGGTGACATTTTCCAAGTTTATTTAGCTGGGAGCGCCCCCCGGGCTGCATCGTTCCCAGGCCGCGTGGGCCTGTCCCTGCGGCATGTATCCTTTTATGTCGTTAGCTTACTCTGCTGGGGGCGCCCCTCGGGCTGCATCATCCCCAGGCCGCTCGGGTCCGACCCAGCGGCATGTATCGTTCTTGCATTTACCTAAGCTAGTTTGATTTTCATGCGTAATCTATCTATGGTTATCACCTGCTTGATTGCCACCCACCTTGGGAGTCGCGCGCCGATCATCTTTCTTTAGGATCCTTCACATAAGAAGGCTAGGCACGGCGTCTGTGCTCAGGCCCGTCCCTGCAGCGTCGATAAATCCAATGGCTGAGCTCTGTCTAGCGGGCCAGCCCCGTTCACGTCACCTCCTGGGATCGTTAGTGCTTGGCCTTCTCATGTTATAACCTCAAGAGATTTGTTCGGCGCAGGTTGTCTAACCATCTCGCAGGACCACCACAGTCAACAAGAACCAAGACCAGGTGCAACCCGCCTTGAGGTAGGGCCTCGTGAGTCCCGCACTGGCTCACGAGTGCCCAGACACACCTCGTCTAGCCCTGTCGTGCAAGCCACGTGTCAGGGCGGGGCATTACACGCCCCGGGGGCTCTCCGTAGTAGGGAGTCCCCTCCCACGTAGCAGTGGAAGCACCATGCTCCGTGCTGGCCGTCGACACTTGTAACACACACGATGCGGCTATATCTCCCACGTGTCGAGGCACGACTTAGAGGCATAACCGCATGGTGGTTTTGTCGTAAGAAGGGTCATCTTCACACAATCCCATGTAATGAAAAAGAATGGGATAAAGAGTTGGCTTACAATCGCCACTTCACACAATACATTAATTAAAGATACATCATTCAGAATACACACATAGACCGACTACGGTCAAAACAAAAGAGAGGAAGACAACCCCAAATGCTAGATCCCCGATCGTCCCAACTGGGCTCCACTACTGACCAACAGGAAAACGAAACATAGTAACGACCAAGGTCCTCGTCGAACTCCCACTTGAGTTCGGTTGCGTCACCTGCACTGGTATCATCGGCACCTGCAACTGTTTTGGTAGAATCTGTGAGTCACGAGGACTCAGCAATCTCAAACCCGCGAGATCAAGACTATTTAAGCTTATGGGTAGGATGGAGTAATGAGGTGGAGCTGCAGCAAGCACTAAGCAAATTTGGTGGCTAACATACGCAGATAAGAGCGAGAAGAGAAGCAACGCAACGGTCGTGAAGCTAGAAGCGATCAAGAAGTGATCCTGAAACTACTTACGCACAACCATAACACAAGAACCGTGTTCACTTCCCGGACTCCGCCGAGAAGAGACCATCACGGCTACACACGCGGTTGATGTATTTTAATTAAGTCAAGTGTCAAGTTCTCTACAACCGGATATTAACAAATTCCCATCTGCCACATAACCGTGGGCACGGCTTTCGAAAGATAATACCCTGCAGGGGTGTCCCAACTTAGCCCATCACAATCTCTCACGGTCAACGAAGGATATTCCTTCTCCCGGGAAGACCCGATCAGTCTCGGAATCCCGGTTTACAAGACATTTCGACAATGGTAAAACAAGACCAGCAAGACCACCCGACTGTGCCAACAAATCCCGATAGGAGCTGCACATATCTCGTTCTCAGGGCACACCGGATGAGCGAAGCGTACAGGAACCAACGTAACCCAAGTTGCCAAGGGACGGTCCCGCACGGTGCTCTAGTTCGGACCAACACTTAGAGAAGCATTGGCCTGGGGGGCTAAAATAAAGATGACACTCGGGTTAATTACTCCCAAGGGAAAGGTAATAGGTTGTTAGGAAAATGGTAAAACCAATGTTGGGCCTTGCTGGAGGAGTTTTATTCAAGGCGAACTGTCAAGGGGGTCCCATAAATCACCCAACCGCGTAAGGGACGCAAAATCAAGGAACATAACACCGGTATGACGGAAACTAGGGCGGCAAGAGTGGAACAAAACACCAGGCATAGGGCCGAGCCTTCCACCCTTTACCAAGTATATCGATGCATTAATAATATAAGAGATATTGTGATATCCCAACATATCCATGTTCCAACATGGAACCAACTTCATCTTCACCTGCAACTAGCAACGCTATAAGAGGGGCTGAGCAAAAGCAGTAACATAGCCAAACAACGGTTTGCTAGGAAAGGATGGTTAGAGGCTTGACATGGCAATATGGGAGACATGATAAACAGGTGGTAGGTAGCGCGGCATAGCAATAGAACGAACAACTAGCAAGCAAAGATAGAAGTGATTTCGAGGGTATGGTCATCTTGCCTGAAATCCCGCTAGGAAGAAGAACGAGTCCATGAAGTAGACGAAGCAACGTAGTCGAACGAATCCTCACAAAGGCAACGTAACCGGAACTATCAAGGAGAAGCACAACCAGAAAGAAGCAAACAACATAGTAAACAACCATCACATACACATGGCATGATGCACAAACAAGTATGATGCATGTCCGGTTTAAATGAGGCATGGCATGGCAAAATGCAACAAATACTACAAATTAAGTGGAGCTCAATATGCAACGAGTTGCATATGCATATTGACAAAACACCACATCAATTATTTAGTTCTCTCTCGTTTATGTACCCAACAATATTAAATATTGATTAACACGGCAAGAGGTGAAGCATAAGTTAACTAACTATTTAGGCAGGTTTAAATAAGGCCGGAACAACAAATAACAATTCTGGAAAATCCCCATATGTCATTTAGCAATTTAAAGCAAACAACAATTTTAAACGTTTTGAAAGTTATTATCATGATGCGGATGACATATGCAAGTTTTATGCCATTTCTTGAAAATGTTGACATGAGCATGTTATGAAGCATTTGGTCACCATGGCGGAATGAAAGGGGTGCCAGGGCAACGGCAACGACAACGGAAATGGTGCCACGGCAACATTCCGGTTCCGACAACTCATTGAGATATCGATGCAAAAGAAGCAAGTGCACGGATGTGCGGAACATGCTAGAGATGGTGGGGTGATCCCGATTACCGGGTTCCCACATGTCGGTGGCATGGCAAACGAGGAGTAACATGCAATGACAACTCGGAAACGGTGCAACCACAGGCATCTCATACATCACTCATGCATTTGTTCACGGGCGTCGTCTCGTCATTATACCTTTGAAGCGTGTATTTCCGGAGCGGGTCGGGTTTGTAGTGGAAGTAGTGGAAGTAGACGTTCTCGCGACGGTAGTGGAAGTAGTGGTACTATCGGTCCTCGACGATAGTGGTACACGTTTTTCTGTAGATGTTCGGGTCATCGTGGAGGGACTTGCCGCATCGCCGGGCGTAGTCATACACTTGGTCTTGTCGGATGCACGGCAACGGTAGTGGAACTTGGCGCTTGAGGTTCGAATATGGGGTCGGACGTGCAGCCGTTCATAGTCAAACTTGGCGCATCAGGGTCGAGTACTTGGCGAGTCCGCATGTAGAGGTACTTGGCGAAAAATCCTGCAGACGATGTGTCCGCGTACGGTTCTTGGCGGAGTTCTTGCTGGTCCAAAAGAAGCAAGACAGAGGCCGGCGGCAGGGACTTGGCGCTGGTCGATGCGGGCGAGCGGAGGCGCGTCCTCCTCCCCGCTCGAACGAAGCAGAGGCAGGGCAGGGGGCTTGGACATGCAGAGGCGCTAGAGGTGACGTGCTCCTGGTCGAGCAGAGGGCTCGGGCGCAGAACTTGAGGTGACGAAGGCGAAGGGGAACGCGACGAGGCGGACGGCAGCGGCTTGCTCGCCGACACGACTGGAGGCGGAGGTCACCAGTGCCGGCGCATGGTGAGGTGAGGAGGAGGCGAGATGGCGCGGCAGCAGCCTGGTTCTGCGGTGGCTGGCGGCGGATGCAGGCGACGAGGAGGAGGCAGAGGGGACGGGACGAGGGCGCGGCTGCTGATGGAAGGGGGCGCGACGGCGGCGAGGAGGCCGACGGGGCTCCGGCCTGGAACTGCTGCTGGTGGCGCTCGTGGCCATGGGATGCGGAAGCCGAGGTCGAGGGCGAGGCGCGGGGGAGGTCCGGGCGCGGCGTCAGCGAGAGGGTGCAGCAGCAACTGCTGCTGCCCGCGGTGAGGTCGAGGCGGGTTGGCGGCGACGGGGAGAAGCAGGAGGAGAGGCGGCGTGGGAGGAGTCTTGGTCGTCGCTGGCGGCGAGAACGAAGCCGTGCGCGGGGCGACGCAGAGGCACAGAGGGGTGAGGAGATCGGGCGCGGGCGCGTGGTTGAGTGGCGGCGGCAAGGGAGTGAGAGGGAGAGGGAGATGGGATCGATCGGGAGAGATGAAGGGGATCGAACCAGGGGTGCTAGGGTTCGGAAGGAGGCCGAGGCTGGGCCTAACGGGCTGCGGCTACAGGAGGCCCAAGTGGCCGGCTGGGGTGCGCTGGGGGTCTCTCTCTTCTCTCTCCCTTATTTTCTTTGCAGAAAAAAATTAGAGAAAAGAAAAACAAAGAGAGGGTTAGAGAAAGAATTTGCGCATGCGGTTAATTTTCCCGGGCTCATAAAAATGCGCTTGATCCAGGAAAAATAGAAGTGGCATGATTGAAAGATATAAATTCAAATGCATTTGAATTTAATTCAATTGGTTTGAACAAGGAGTATGAATCCGAAGTTTCCAAAATGTTGAACATTTAGGAAGAGCCTCGATAAAACGATAAAAGAATATGAGGACAAGTCGGAGACCAAGAATTGAGATAACAAAGGCATTGGGATTTATTTGCAACTGTGTCAAAGGTAATTCCACATCAATGGAATATTTTATAATAGCTCCCTAATATTGGGAGGATAAGTTATAAAGAGAAGTCACCCTTCCCTCGATTTAAATAGATCAACCATCTATGCAATTTATTAGTTGAGTTGAGATGCAAAGATTCATGACATGACATGATGACATGATGCAATGCAAAAATAAAAGAGCAAGCACAAAATAAACACACAGTGATCACAAAAATATGGAAGTCTTCTGAAGCGTCGGTCTCGGGGCGTCACAACACTACCGAGGAGCGGTTATGCCCGTGCAAGTGCGGAAGCGCTATGCTCCGCGCTGGTGATAAACAATTGAGGGTGGCCCCTGGCCGTATCAACCTCGGGGAGCCCTTGAGCTCAGTGTCTGGCCTCATCGCAACACCTCCCCTCGAGAGAGTCGCGCGAGGGGGCTGGGCATGGGGGCTGCGCTCGGGTCACGCCCAAGCGTACGCCACCCACCCAGGTCCCCCGGACCTGGTCGTCACGCACCCCTCCCGAGCCGAGCCTCGGTGAGGGCAAAGGTATGAAGGTCATTTGAGCGTCAAGGGGGACTCCTGAGCATCGCGACTCAGGAGCCTAACTGGCCACGTAGCCCCTCACTCCTTGGTCTCGTCCTGGTGATCCGGACGACCCAACGGCGGTTGAGGTATGTGCGGGGCCGGGCCCTGCCGACGTAGAACACTAGACCTATTCCTACATTTCCTCCCCATAAGCTGTTTGCGCGTCAAGGGGGACTCCTGAGCATCGCGACTCAGGAGCCTAACTGGCCATGTAGCCCCTCACTCCTTGGTCTCGTCCTAGTGATCCGGACGACCCAACGGCGGTTGAGGTATGTGCAGGGCCGGGCCCTGCCAACGTAGAACACTAGACCTATTCCTGCATTTCCTCCCCATAAGCTATTTGCGCATCAAGGGGGACTCCTGAGCATCGCGACTCAGGAGCCTAACTGGCCACGTAACACCTCACTCCTTGGTCTCGTCCTGGTGATCTGGACGACCCAACGACGGCTGAGGTATGCGCGGGGTCGGGCCCTGCCGACGTAGAACGTAAAGCAAATGGGAAGGAAATCGCAAAATCTCAAGCAAATATTACAAGACATATTGTTCTTCCAATACCAAACGCAAGTTTAAACGCCTCCACGAGGCATGGTACATGTTGCAGGAGTTAAGCAGGAAAGGAGCCTCTAGCAAGTCATCCCGTCATCCCTCGACACCGCCGTCGCCTGCAAGGGATGCTGCTTCTTCGACGGCATTGCCCTCACCTGTACCACTAGCCGGAGTTGCAGGATCAGTTGCACCGCCAGTCGAGGGCGCGGGAGCGAAGGCGCGGAACTCTCCAGCAGGGCCTCCACCTAACCCTTCACTACTTCAGCAGCAGCTGCGGAGCGCTCGGCGTCCACGGGCTCCAGCAGCTCATCAAGATGGGCGGTGGGATCGCGAAGATGAAGGTGGCTGAAGACGCGTGTCAGCGCGGCCGAGGAAAGAACGCGGGCTTCTTCCTCTGCCATGGGGCCAATACCGCTCACAACGTCCTCAAGCGCATCGACCAGATAAGGAAGCATCTGGGCGGGGCCCTCGTCGCCGGCGGCCAGCGGCTCCTCCAAGCCCTTCTCGTAGAGTGACCGCAGCGCTGTCCGGGACCTTTCCTCGAGGAGCTTGAAGGCCTCGCGGTCTTCAGTCAGGACCTTCGCCTTGACTTCAAGCTCGGCCTTCTCCGCCTTTAGCTTCTGCTCCAGCTCCTCCAGCCGGCTGCGCTCCATGGCCTGCGCCTTTGCCAACTGCTCCAGCTCGCCGTTGCGATCCCTGATGGCGTCCTCTCGGGCCTTCATCTTCTCCTCCTCTGCCTTGTGGCCTCGGGCTTCTTTCGCACGCTCCCTCCGCACGGTCTCTAGCTCGACCTCCAGCGACCGGCAACGGTCCTGGGCGGCCCCGGCATCCTTCAGCGCCACCTCGCGGGCGGCCACAGCTTGGGCGACGGCCTCCCTGTCCTTCTCGAAGTCCGCAGCAGCCTGGCTCAGCGTCGCCCGGATAGACACATCGGAATGAAGCCAGCCAGTGACCAGCTCCAGGCGCCCGGCCACCAGGCGACAGTCGGTGCCTTGAAGATCTTCCCGCAGCAGGGTCATCACAGAAAGAGCGCGCTCCAGAATGTCAGGGGAGGGCGAAGGACTCGGAGGTAGCAGTGCGGCAGAAGGGGGAGGAGGCAATGTCGTCACCATGGCCTGGGAGGCCAGAAGCTCCTGAGCTTCGGGGACTCCAGTACCCGGGCCGGACGCTGGCACCTCCGGAGCCAGCGGGGCCACGGGGGCTGACTCCTCCCGAGGATGCTCCACCAAGCCTCGCGAGGACGATCGGGCTGGAGAAGCACGAGCGCCGTCGCTGCCCTTATCCCCGGAGAGGGGTGCAGTTGCAGGAGGCAATCTGGTCTCGAGCAGTACCACCTCGTCCTCGTTCCTCTTCTTCGCCGTGGGCGTCGGCCTAATTGCATAACGGAGAAGCATCAAGGATAAGTAGCAGAAGCAAGAACAAGGCAGGACAAGAACACTTACTGGTCCACTGCGGCGTAGTCCCTCTGCTTCTTAAGCTTGAAGCCGGAGAGCCTCGCAGCTTGAGGCGCAGGTGCGCGGGCTCCAGGAGTAGAAGAAGGGGCAGCAGATGGCCCAGAAGCAGCTCCGGGTGGTGTCGGGGCAGAAGCGTCGTCGCAAGAAATCAGTGCTGACCTGCCCCTTGTCGGAACCTCGGCAGGTGGCTTCCTCTGGGGGCTGGCCTTGGACCTCGAGGAGTCTCCAGCCACGGGCAGCTCCTCCTTCTCCGCAGGAACTTCAGCTTTGTCGTCGTCATCAGGCAGGGTGCGAAGGATGTCGGCCTTGGGCAAGGGAGAGGTCTCCCCCATCCCTTCGGGGGTCGCCTCCAAGTCGCATTCCTCGTCCTCCTCCTCTTCCCCCTCCCTGCGGGAATCGCCAGAAGACACGTCCACCAGCATCATCACAGTCGGGACCCCAGGAGGCGCAGGCGGCACTAGCCCGCGCTCGCCGAAGGTGGGCATCGCGGCCATGACCTGCGCCCCGTCCTTGCGAAGGAACAAGGGAACGAGGGCACTCGGTGGATATTCCTGGTCTTCTTCGGACAAGGCCTCCGGGCTCAGGCGAAGCTTATCTTCCGCGCCCCAAGCGTCCACAAGGGGCGCGAGCGCGCCTCGGGAGGAGCCACCCGCAGCATCAGGAATTCTCTCAGGAGCATGGCCCCCGTCAGCTTTGCCGCCTTTACGTTGCCTGGCTTCAGGTCAGCGGTCATCTTCTCTAGCACCGGCTTCGCCCGATCGTCAGTAAGCTTCACGCGGGACCACCCCTTGTCAGACTAGGGCATCTCCGTCGGCAGCTTCAACCACAGGTGGACACACTTGGCATCCATCATGACCCACTTGCTCCTGAAGCCATCGGCCTTCTTTCTGGCCTTTGAGATCACGTTGGCCTTGCCGGCTGCGACAAAGTTGGTGCACCCAGAGGTGTGACCGTCATTGACTCGGAGGAAGAAGAAGTGGTGCAGCAATGCCACAGACGGCATCACCCCGACATACGCCTCACAGTAGAAGGCAAAGATTGGACAAGAGAAGAACGGAGTTGGGATGGTGATGGAGGGCCTGCAACCTGTAATGACGGAGGACGGCATAGAAGAAGTTGGAGAAGGGGGGAACCAGGCCCGCCACGACGCTGCTCATAAAGAAGGGGTAGAAGGAGCTCTTCGAAGCCTCCGGCTCGGTGGAACCAGCCCGGAGCTTGGTCTTCCCCTTCTCGTTGTTCTCCCCCGCCGTCAGCAGGCGCGTGGCAGTGAGGTTCTTATCTGAGACATTGGGCGCGTCCAGAGCCGGCTCGTACCAGGCAGGCAGCGAAATGGCCTTGGCCTTTCGGGGCGCCATTGGTCGGAAGCTCGGAAGGGGATTGAAGCAGATCTGGAGATTTCGGGAGCAAGGAGCGAGAAAGGGGATCTGGAGCAAGACGAAGGGAAGCAATGAAGGCAAGCATTGCCCGCGCCAGCCTTTTGTCAGATGGGCAGTTGCCGAGGTAGCGTGGGGAAGCGGACATACCCACGTCCAATCAATCGCCACGCGTCAAGCGGGGCCGCGGGCTATTGGGGCCCGCGGCGCTCCGCACTTGCCCTTTGGCTTCGCCTCGAATCCAAGTCCGAGCGCGCCTTGGGCCCGGGGGCTACTGTCGGCGTCCTGGGAACGGGGGTCCCCAGACTTGCCCGCCTGCGGCCCACAGCATGGCTCCACCAGCAAACACTCAAGACCCTCGCGAGGGGCCAAGCCTTGCGAGGCAGATGACACAAGACCTCCTCTGGGACGGCCTCACCAGGCCGGCTCGCGAGGGGCGGAGAGATCAAGGCAAGGGACACCTCGCGAGGTTTTCGTGACGCAAGCCATGACAACTGGAGCCAGGCGGGCGCCAACGCGCACAACGTCCTCGTTTCCTCTTTGGTGCTAAAGAGGCATGCGCAGGCGAGGAGTCCCGAGGCATCGGGCAAAGGTTTCCATATCGGTGCAACGAGACCAAGACCAGCAGGACGACAGGACGGAGGTCACCGTGGAGCCCAAGACGGCGTCACCACCAGAGCCTTTAGCAGGCGAAGACCACCTTTAGTCAGGAGAACTTGTACTAGTTGTCTCCCTTCGAATTTGGCCGTTGTTGGATCCCTTCCCGCTCAATATTTGGGGAGAGGACCAGGGCCTCTATAAATAGGACTAGCCACCACCATAGGAGGCTGCTCGAACGAATTCGGCCTCAACTGATCACGGATCATTCAGATCATCCTCCACCACACAAGCTCACCAAGCACAAGAACACCTCTCCATAGGAGGTTCTTCTTCTCTGGTAACTGTTCATCCTCAGCCCAAGAGGCAATCCACCACACCACACTGGAGTAGGGTATTACACCACATCGGTGGCCCGAACCAGTATAAACTCTTGTGTCTCTCGTTCTTTGGGTTTGTCTAGCTAGGCCTTGCGATTATTGCGAAAGTGATCTAGGGAGAGAGAGATCTTCGTGCGCACCCCAGTGTTCGAACCTCAAGGGTTTTGCTGGAACCCGAAATCCAACAACATACTACTCCAAAAAGGATACAAGTGAAGATCAAGTGAGTAGTTAAGTAAATAGGTAGCTATGTGAGGACTCTTTCTTATTTAAAAACTTTCAAATCTAAGTATTTTATTCAACAGCAAGCAAAACAAAATAAAATGACATTTCAATAATAGCACAACTCATGTGAAGAAGCAAAAACTTAGGCTCAACCGATACTAACCGATAATTGTTGATGAAGAAAGGTGGGATGCCTACCGGGGCATCCCCGAGCTTAGATTCTTGAGACTTCTTGAAATATTATCTTGGGATGCCTTGGGCATCCCCAAGCTTGAGCTTTTGTGTCTCCTTAATTCCTTTTATATCATGGTTTCCCTAAATCTTGAAAACTTCATCCACACAAAACTCAACAAGAACTCGTGAGATAAGTTAGTACAAACCAATGCAAAAGCCTTATCATTCTCTACTGTAGCAAATCACTAAAATTATTATTCAACATTGCGTACTAAATTCATCTGCATATTTAATACTCCTATCCTCAAATAGAATCATTAAACAAGCAAACAGATGCAAATATAACAGCAATCTGCCAAAACAGTACAGTCTGTAAAGAATGCAAGAGTATCAATACTTTTTAGCTCCAGAAATTATGAAAATTTACCACACTGTAGAAAATTTATCAGAGCTTATTTTGCAAAAAAAATCATCATTTTAGCACATTCTGAATTTTCTAGGGAATTTTTGCAACAGCGATAAACTTTCTGTTTTGAAACAGCAACATGTAGACTTGCAAAATAAGCATGGTGAAGGCTATCCTTGACATTTTTATTGAAAAGAAAGATGCAAAAAATTATTCTAAATAACAGCAAGAAAATCCTAGCAAAAGAAAATGACGCTCCAAGTAAAACTCATATCATGTGATGAATGAAAACATAGCTCCAAGTGAGGTTACCGATAATGTTGAAGACAAAAGAGGGGATGCCTTCCGGGGCATCCCCAAGCTTAGTTGCTTGGATATTCCTTGAATATTACCTTGGGGTGCCTTGGGCATCCCCAAGCTTAGGGTCTTGTCACTCCTTATTCTCCTCATATCGACATCTCACCCAAAACTTGAAAACTTCAATCACACAAAACTTAACGGAACTTCATAAGATAGCACTACTGCAGGATGCTGCTAACGTGACACTACGATCAGAGACCCTTTCACAAAACTGTGTGCGATGCACTAATCGCAAATGGTGATGTAAAAAAACCGTCAAAAAAGGTGCAAAACGTTTGCGATGGAGGATGCATCAAACACGGTTCAGATTTTAGTTGCGTGTGCGATGCAGGGCATACGGTTCAGTTCAATGAACTGTTTGTGATGATGAGGAACAAAAGAAACGGGCAGCCAGATGAAGGTGTGTGCGATATACAGCATACGCACTGGTACAACGACATGCTATACAAACGGTTTTTAACCCCTTTCTGCGACGGCATTTGGAACCGTCGCCAAGTGAGTGTGTGCGATAGGGGGGTCCTTCCCACACGACCCAGAAATCATCGGCAATAGGCCCTCTTGGGACACAGGCTGGGGCCGTTTGCGATCGGGCAAGGCATCGAAACCAAATCATTTTCGTAGGTATGTACATCCCACACGGTGAATCCCAGAAAATCATTTCCGTAGGTATGTACATCCCACACGGTGAATCCCAGAAAATCATTTCCGTAGGTATGTACATCCCACACGGTGAATCCCAGAAAATCATTTCCGTAGGTATGTCATCTGATACGTCCATTTTTCATCATGCTTTTATATTGATATTTATTGCATTATGGGTTGTTATTACACATTGTGTCACAATACCTATGCATATTCTCTCTTATTTTACATGGTTTACATAAGGAGGGAGAATGCCGGCAGCTGGAATTCTGGGCTGGAAAAGGAGCAAATATTAGAGACCTATTCTGCACAACTCCAAAAGTCCTAAAACTCCACGAAAGTTATTTTTGGAAATAATAAAAAATATTGAGCGGAAGAAATACCAGAGGGGGCCCACACCCTGGCCACGAGGGTGGGGGCGCGCCCTACCCCCCTGGGCGCGCCCCCTGCCTCGTGGGCCCCCTGTTGGCCCTCCGGTGGCCATCTTCTTCTATATGAAGTATTTCGTCTGAAGAAAAATCATAAACAAGCTTTTGAGACGAGACTCCGCCGCCACGAGGCGGAACCTTGGCGGAACCAACCTAGGGCTCTGGCGGAGTTGTTCTGCCGGAGACACTTCCCTCCGGGAGGGGGAAATCATCGCCATTGTCATCCCCAACGCTCCTCTCATCGGGAGGGGGCCAATCTCCATCAACATCTTCACCAGCACCATCTCCTCTCAAACCCTAGTTCATCTCTTGTATCCAATTCTTGTCTCTAAGTCTGGGATTGGTACATGTAGGTTGCTAGTAGTGTTGATTACTCCTTGTAGTTGATGCTAGTTGGTTTATTTGGTGGAAGATCGTATGTTCAGATCCTATATGCATATTAATACCCCTCTGATTATGAACATGAATATGCTTTGTGAGTAGTTACGTTTGTTCCTGAGGACATGGGAGAAGTCTTGCTATTAGTAGTCATGTGAATTTGGTATTCGTTCGATATTTTGATGAGATGTATGTTGTCTCTCCTCTAGTGGTGTTATGTGAACGTCGACTACATGACACTTCACCATTATTTGGGCCTAGAGGAAGGCATTGGGAAGTAATAAGTAGATGATGGGTTGCTAGAGTGACAGAAGCTTAAACCCTAGTTTATGCGTTGCTTCGTAAGGGGCTGATTTGGATCCATATGTTTGATGCTATGGTTAGGTTTACCTTAATACTTCTTTTATAGTTGCGGATGCTTGAAATAGGGGTTAATTATAAGTGGGTTTCTTGTCCAAATAAGGACAGCACATAAGCGCTGGTCCACCCACATATCAAATTATCAAAGTACCGAATGCGAATCATATGAACGTGATGAAAACTAGCTTGACGATAATTCCCATGTGTCCTCGGGAGCGCTTTTCTCTACATAAGAGTTTGTCCAGGCTTGTCCTTTTCTAAAAATAGGATTTGGGCACCTTGCTGCACTTTATTTACTTTTGTTACTTGTTTCTCGTTACAAATTATCTTATCACAAAACTATCTGTTACCTATAATTTCAGTGCTTGCAGAGAATACCTTGCTGAAAACGGCTTATCATTTCCTTCTGCTCCTCGTTGGGTTTGACACTCTTACTTATCGAAAGGACTACGAAAGATCCCCTATACTTGTGGGTCATCAAGACTCTTTTCTGGCGCCGTTGCCGGGGAGTGAAGCGCCTTTGGTAGGTGGAATTTGGTAAGGAAAAATTTATATAGTGTGCTGAAATTTACTGTCAGTTGTTACTATGAAAAGTAATCCTATGAGGGGCTTGTTCGGGGTATCTTCACCTCGACCAGTAGAGCAAAGAGTTGCTCCTCAACCTACTGAACCTACTGAAAATGAAAATGTCTACTTTGAAATCCCTTCGGGTATGGTAGAAAAACTGCTAGCTAATCCTTTTGTAGGAGATGGAACATTACATCCTGATGAGCACCTAATCTATGTGGATGAAGTTTGTGGATTATTTAAGCTTGCAGGTATGCCCGATGATGTTCTCAAGAAGAAGGTCTTCCCTTTATCTTTGAAGGGAGATGCATTGACATGCTATAGGCTATGTGATGATATTGTATCATGGAACTACAAACGATTGAAATTGGAATTTCATCAGAAGTTTTATCCTATGCACCTTGTTCATCGTGATCGCAATTATATATATAATTTTTGGCCTCACGAAGGAGAAAGCATCGCTCAAGCTTGGGGGAGGCTTAAATCAATGTTATATTCATGCCCCAATCATGAGCTCTCAAGAGAAATGATTATTCAAAAAAATTATGCTCGGCTTTCTGATAACAATAGCACCATGCTCGATATTTCTTGTGATGGCTCTTTTATGATGAAGACTATTGAATTCAAATGGGATTTATTGGAAAGAATTAAACGCAATTCTGAAGATTGGGACCTCGACGAAGGTAAGGAGTCAGGTATGACACCTAAGTTTGATTGTGTTAAATCTTTTATGGATACCGACGTTTTCCATAAATTTAGCACTAAATATGAACTTGACTCTGATATAGTAGCTTCTTTCTGTGAATCTTTTGCTACTCATGCTGATCTCCCTAAGGAGAAGTGGTTTAAATATCATCCTCCCATAGAAGTAAAAGTAGCTGCACCTATTAAAGTTGAAGAAAAGATTATCACTTATAATGATCCTATTGTTCCTACTGCTTATGTTGAGAAACCACCTTTCCCGGTTAGAATAAAGGATCATGCTAAAGCTTCAACTGTGGTCTGTAAAAGCAATATTAGAACTTATACACCTCCTGAGCAAGTTAAAGTTGAACCTAATATTGCTATTGTTAAAGATCTCTTGGCTGATAATATTGATGGGCATGTTATTTATTTCTGTAATGAAACTGCTAGAATTTCTAAACATTGTGCTAAAGATAAACCTAGACCTGTGGTAGGCATGCCAGTTATTTCTGTTAAAATTGGAGATCATTGTTATCACGACTTATGTGACATGGGTGCTAGTGCTAGTGCAATACCAATTGACTTATACAATGAAATTATGCATGATATTGCACCTACTGAGTTAGAAGAAATTGATGTCACAATTAAACTTGCTAATAGAGATACTATTTCACCAATGGGAATTGTTAGAGATGTTGAAGTCTTGTGTGGGAAAACTAAATATCATGCTGATTTTCTTGTTCTTGGTTCCCCACAAGATAGCTTTTGTCCCATTATATTTGGTAGACCCTTCTTGAACACTGTTAATGCTAAGATAGACTGCGAAAAGGATGTTGTTAATATTGGTTTGGGTGATATGTCTCATGAGTTTAACTTCTCTAAATTTCGTAGACAACACCGTGAAGAGGAATTGCCTAGTAAAGATGAAATTATTGGTCTTGCTTCTGTTGCCGTACCTCCTAGTGAACCTTTAGAACAATATTTGCTAGAGCATGAAAATGATATGTTTATGAATGAAAGAAGGGAAATAGATGAAGTATTCTTTAAACAGGGACCTATTCTGAAACACAAGTTACCTGTTGAAATCCTGGGGGATCCTCCTCCACCCAAGGGTGATCCCGTGTTTGAGCTTAAACCATTGCCTGATACTCTTACATATGCTTATCTTGATGAAAAGAAGATATATCATGTTATTATTAGTGCTAACCTTTCAGAGAAGGAGGAAGAAAAATTATTGAAAACTCTGAAGAAGCACCGTGCTGCTATTGGATATACTCTTGATGATCTTAAGGGCATTAGTCCCACTCTATGTCAACATAAAATAAATTTGGAGAAAGATGCCAAACCAGTTATTGATCATCAATGATGGCTGAATCCTAAGATGAAAGAAGTGGTAAGAAAGGAAATACTAAAGCTCCTTGAGGCAGGTATATAATTTATCCCATTGCTGATAGTCAGTGGGTAAGTCCTGTCCATTGTGTTCCTAAGAAGGGAGGTATTACTGTCGTTCCTAATGATAAAGATGAATTGATAGCGCAAAGAATTATTACAGGTTATAGGATGGTAATTGATTTCCGCAAATTAAATAAAGCTACTAAAAAATATCATTACCCCTTACCTTTCATTGATCAAATGCTAGAAAGATTATCCAAACATACACACCTTTGCTTTCTATATGGTTATTCTGGTTTCTCTCAAATACCTGTGTCAGCTGATGATCAAGCTAAGACCACATTTACTTGTCCTTTCGGTACTTTTGCGTATAGACGTATGCCTTTTGGTTTATGTAATGCACCTGCTACCTTTCAAAGATGCATGATGGCTATATTCTCTGATTTTTGTGAAAAGATTTGTGAGGTTCTCATCGACGATTTCTCCGTTTATGGATCCTCTTTTGATGATTGCTTGAGCAACCTTGATCGAGTTTTGCAGAGATGTGAAGAAACTAACCTTGTCTTGAATTGGGAGAAGTGCCACTTTATGGTTAATGAAGGTATTGTCTTGGGGCATAAAATTTCTGAAAGAGGTATTGAAGTTGATAAAGCTAAAGTTGATGCTATTGAAAAGATGCCATGTCCCAAGGACATCAAAGGTATAAGAAGTTTCCTTGGTCATGCCGGTTCTTATAGGAGGTTCATTAAGGACTTCTCAAAAATTTCTCGTCCTCTGACTAATCTATTACAAAAAGATATACCATTTGTCTTTGATGATGATTGTGTAGAAGCATTTGAAATACTTAAGAAAGCATTGATCTCTGCACCTATTGTTCAGCCACCTGATTGGAATTTACCTTTTGAAATTATGTGTGATGCTAGTGATTATGCTGTAGGTGCTGTTCTAGGGCAAAGAGTTGATAAGAAATTAAATGTTATTCAATATGCTAGTAAAACTCTAGACAGTGCCTAGAGAAATTATGCTACTACTGAAAAAGAATTCTTAGCAGTTGTATTTGCTTGTGATAAGTTCAGACCATACATTGTTGATTCTAAAGTAACTATTCACACTGATCATGCTGCTATTAAATATCTTATGGAAAAGAAAATGCTAAACCTAGACTTATTAGATGGGTTCTCTTGCTACAAGAATTTGATTTGCATATTATTGATAGAAAGGGAGCTGAGATCCCCGTTGCAGACAACTTGTCTAGGTTAGAAAATGTTCTTGATGACCCACTACTTATGGATGATAGCTTTCCTCATGAACAACTAAATGTCATAAATGCTTCTCGTACTACCCCATGGTATGCTAATTACATTGTTGCTAAATTTAAACCACCTAGTTTCACATACCAGCAAAAGAAAAAGTTTTTCTATGATTTAAGACATTACTTCTGGGATGACCCACACCTTTATAAAGGAGTAGATGGTGTCATTAGACGTTGTGTACCTGAGCATGAACAGGAACAGATCCTACGCAAGTGTCACTCCGAGGCTTATGGAGGACACCACGCTAGAGATAGAACTGCACATAAGGTATTGCAATCCGGTTTTTGTTGGCCTACTCTCTTCAAGGATGCTCGTAAGTTTGTCTTATCTTGTGATGAATGTCAAAGAATTGGTAATATTAGTAGACGTCAAGAAATTCCTATGAATTATTCACTTTTTATTGAACCATTCGATGTTTGGGGCTTTGATTATATGGGACCGTTTCCTGCCTCTAATGGGTATACACATATTTTAGTTGCTGTTGATTATGTTACTAAGTGGGTAGAAGCTATTCCAACTAGTAGTGTTGATCATAACACTTCTATTAAGATGCTTAATGAAGTTATTTTCCCGAGGTTTGGAGTCCCTAGATATTTAATGACTGATGGTGGTTCACATTTTATTCATGGTGCTTTCGTAAAATGCTTGCCAAGTATGATGTTAATCATAGAATTGCATCTCCATATCACCCACGGTCTAGTGGTCAAGTAGAATTGAGTAATAGAGAACTCAAATTAATTTTGCAAAAGACTGTTAATAGATCTAGAAAGAATTGGTCCAACAAACTTGACGATGCATTATGGGCCTATAGAACTGCATATAAAAATCCTATGGGTATGTCTCCATATAAAATGGTTTATGGAAAAGCATGTCACTTACCTCTTGAATTAGAACATAAGGCATATTGGGCCATTAAAGAGCTCAATTATGATTTCAAACTTGCCGGTGAGAAGAGGTTATTTGACATTAGCTCGCTTGATGAATGGAGAACCCAAGCCTATGAGAATGCCAAACTGTTTAAAGAAAAAGTTAAAAGATGGCATGACAAAAGAATACAAAAGCGTGAGTTTAATGTAGGTGATTGTGTATTGCTATACAACTCTCATTTAAGATTTTTTGCAGGAAAAATTCTCTCTAAATGGGAAGGCCCTTACGTTATCGAGGAGGTCTATCGTTCCGGTGCCATAAAAATTAACAACTTCGAAGGCACAAATCCGAAGGTGGTGAACGGTCAAAGAATCAAACATTATATCTCAGGTAATCCTATAAATGTTGAAACTAATGTTATTGAAACCGTAACCCCGGAGGAATACATAAGGGACACTTCCCAGAACGTTTCAGACTCCGAAAAGGAATAGGTATGTGGTACGGTAAGTAAACTGACTCCAAAACAGTTCTAATGGCAATTTTTCTCTGTTTTGGAATAGTTAGAAAAATAGAAAAATAAGAAGCAGTCCGGGAAGGACACGAGGGTAGAGGGCGCGCCCTACCCCCCTGGGCGCGCCCCTACCTCGTGGGCACCTCGTGCGCTCTCCGGACTCCGTTTTCTTGCACGATACGTATTTTGGTCGGTAAAAATTCACTATATAATCTCCCGAAGGTTTTGACTCCTGTATCATGCAAATATCCTCTGTTCTTGTTTTGAGCTGTTGCTGCTATAGATTAGAGCAAGATGTCTTCTCAAGAGTCAGTCGGGGAGAGCCGGGTGTCTCATCTGGCATCGAGACCAAGGACAAACAGCGATGCTGACCACTTTGGGCCAGCAACAGAGGAAGAGATGGAGGCTGATTTGAAGAGGATAGATGCCATGGAGGAGGATCAAGAAGTCACTTCTCGCTTTCGAGCTGGATTCACGATGGGAGAACTACAGAGCTCGGCTATTCGAAACTCGGTTATCCCTTCCAATGTTAGATTTCTTTCTTATGAAAATATGAAGAAGAGTGTCACTTGTTCTCCCGCAGCTATGCAACACCCTTGGGTGCAAGGAGCTTTGGCCATTACAGGAAAGCTTCGTAAGGAAATAATGGACCTCAAGCAGCAAGTCAATAAGCTCGAGGAGGAGAATTGTATCCTGAGGGGCATCATCGCCAAGAATATCACATCACCATCCCCGAAAAAGGAAAACTAAGTACCTGGTATGGGCACTCCCCTTAGCAACTGCCAAGCTTGGGGGAGGTGCCCCGGTATCGTATCACCATCCCACTCCTATCTTTAACGTTTTTCTTAGTTCGATCCTTTTAGTAATATCTTGATCTAGTAGAATAAAGTTTTAGTATGATCTAGTTTTGAGTTTTGCTTTATGATCCCTCTATGTAATCGAGTCCGTGAGCTATATAATAAAGATTAGTGTTGATTCAAGGGCTTGATTATTTTGCTATGATCTTGGGGAATAAAAGAAAAGAGAAAAAGAATAAAAAGAAACAAAGAGATCATATTGATCTTATGGAGATTAATGACTTCACATAGAAAGAGTATGATGATTAAAAGTTCTTGAGAGTTGACAAACATAGCTTTGGTCATCGTTGCAATTAATAGGAAGTAATAAAGAAAGAGAGGTTTCACATATAAATATACTATCTTGGACATCTTTTATGATTGTGAGCACTCATTAAAATATGACATGCTAAAGAGTTGATGTTGGACAAGGAAGATAACGTAATGGGTTATGTTTTCTTATATCTGAGATAAAGTATATTGTCATGGATCATCCAACATGTTGAGCTTGCTTTCCCCCTCATGCTAGCCAAATTCTTTGCACCAAGTAGAGATACTACTTGTGCTTCCAAATACCCTTAAACCCAGTTTTGCCATGAGAGTCCACCATATCTACCTATGGATTGAGTAAGATCCTTCAAGTAAGTTGTCATCGGTGCAAGCAATAAAAATTGCTCCCTAAATATGTATGATTGATTAGTGTGGAGGAAATAAGCTTTATACGATCTTGTGATGTGGAAGAAATAAAAGCGACGGACTGCATAATAAAGGTTCATATCACAAGTGGCAATATAAAGTGACGTTCTTTCGCATTAAGATTTTGTGCATCCAACCCTGAAAGTGCATGGCAACCTCTGCTTCCCTCTGTGAAGGGCCTATCTTTTACTTTTATCTTCTACCTTATGCAAGAGTCGTGGTGATCTTCACCTTTCCTTTTTACATTTTATCCTTTGGCAAGCACAGTGTGTTGGAAAGATCCTGATATATATATATATATCTAATTGGATGTAAGTTAGCATGAACTATTATTGTTGACATTACCCTTGAGGTAAAAGGTTGGGAGGCGAAACTATAAGCCCCTATCTTTCTCTGTGTCCGATTAAAACTCCGTAACCACAAGTATTGCGTGAGTGTTAGCAATTGTGAAAGACTAAATGATAGTTGAGTATGTGGACTTGCTAAAAAGCTCTGACATAGACTCTTTCCGATGTTATGATAAATTGCAATTGCTTCAATGACTGAGATTATAGTTTGTTAGTTCTCAATAAAGTTTCTGATTCATACTTGACATTGTGAATAGATTATTACTTGAGCATAAGAAATCATATGACAATATCCATATATGTTGCTGTTATAAGAATGATCATGATGCCCTCATGTCCGTATTTTATTTTATCGACACCTCTACCTCTAAACATGTGGACATATTTATCGTTATCGGCTTCCGCTTGAGGACAAGCGAGGTCTAAGCTTGGGGGAGTTGATACGTCCATTTTGCATCATGCTTTTATATTGATATTTATTGCATTATGGGTTGTGATTAAACGTTGTGTCACAATACTTATGCCTATTCTCTCTTATTTTACAAGGTTTACATAAGGAGGGAGAATGCCGGCAGCTGGAATTCTGTGCTGGAAAAGGAGCAAATATTAGAGACCTATTCTGCACAACTCCAAAAGTCCTGAAACTCCACGGAAGTTATTTTTGGAAATAATAAAAAATATTGAGCGGAAGAAATACCAGAGGGGGCCCACACCCTGGCCACGAGGGTGGGGGCGCGCCCCCCCTGGGCCCCCTCGTGGGCCCCCTGGTGGCCCTCCGGTGCCATCTTCTGCTATATGAAGTCTTTCGTCCGAAGAAAAATCATAAGCAAGCTTTCGGGACGAGACTCCGCCGCCACGAGGCGGAACCTTGGCGGAACCAATCTAGGGCTGTGGCGGAGCTGTTCTACCGGGGACACTTCCCTCTAGGAGGGGGAAATCATCGCCATCGTCGTCACCAACGCTCCTCTCCTCGGGAGGGGGCCAATCTCCATCAACATCTTCACCAGCACCATCTCCTCTCAAACCCTAGTTCATCTCTTGTATCCAATTCTTGTCTCTAAGTCTGGGATTGGTACCTGTAGGTTGCTAGTAGTGTTGATTACTCCTTGTAGTTGATGCTAGTTGGTTTATTTGGTGGAAGATCATATGTTCAGATCCTATATGCATATTAATACTCCTCTGATTATGAACATGAATATGCTTTGTGAGTAGTTACGTTTGTTCCTGAGGACATGGGAGAAGTCTTGCTATTAGTAGTCATGTGAATTTGGTATTCGTTCGATATTTTGATGAGATGTATGTTGTCTCTCCTCTAGTGGTGTTATGTGAACGTCGACTACATGACACTTCACCATTATTTGGGCCTAGAGGAAGGCATTGGGAAGTAATAAGTAGATGATGGGTTGCTAGAGTGACAGAAGCTTAAACCCTAGTTTATGCGTTGCTTCGTAAGGGGCTGATTTGGATCCATATGTTTCATGCTATGGTTAGGTTTACCTTAATACTTCTTTTGTAGTTGCGGATGCTTGCAATAGGAGTTAATCATAAGTGGGATGCTTGTCCAAGTAAGGACAGCACCCAAGCACCGGTCCACCCACATATCAAATTATCAAAGTACCGAACGCGAATCATATGAACGTGATGAAAACTAGCTTGACGATAATTCCCATGTGTCCTCGGGAGTGCTTTTCTCTATATAAGAGTTTGTCCAGGCTTGTCCTTTTCTACAAAAAGGACTGGGCCACCTTGCTGCACTTTATTTACTTTTGTTACTTGTTGCTCGTTACAAATTATCTTATCACAAAACTATCTGTTACCTATAATTTCAGTGCTTGCAGAGAATACCTTGCTGAAAACCGCTTATCATTTCCTTCTGCTCCTCGTTGGGTTCGACACTCTTACTTATCGAAAGGACTACGATAGATCCCCTATACTTGTGGGTCATCATCATCCCACACGGTGAATCCCAGAAAATCATTTTCATAGGTCTGTACATCCCACACGGTGAATCCTAGAAAAACATTTCCGTAGGTATGTATATCACACACAGTTCTTTGTGTGGAAACGTTTGTGCAAATTGGCCTAACGCAAACAATTCGCTGCGGGAAGTCGTGTGTGATTGTTAGTTGATCGAACATGCCTACTTTCTAGAAACCGTGCGGGTTGTTTGAGTTCATCGCCCATGGTGCTGTCTGAGTAACCGTCTGCAATAGAAAACCACAATAAGCAGGGTAATTGGCCTATTATTGATAATCCATGTACTAATCAAACTAATATTTCTTATAAAACACGCCAGATATTTCATATCCGTATAAAAGCAACCAGGATTTCATAATCGAATTACATCAGATAGCTTCGGCACTCAGTTACGCCATTACACAACAGCACCAAGTTTCACATGCAGCATCAAAAACCTTTGGAAAGTAGCATCATACATGGTAAATAGACAGATGAATCTCATCTAGGAAACTGTAGAAGCGGCAGGCAAATATTGAGCCTTCATTGATGTTGAATGTCCTTGCAACTTTAGGCCCGTGGCTATGGATAATTGCCCGCCCAACCTTCGTCCTCTTCAGCAAGACTTCAATATTGTACCGTGGGTGTTGAATGAATACCTTCCTCGCCTCTTGACCATGCAGGTGGTTTGAGAGGTAATCATCGGTGAACTGCTTTGAAAAGTACTGAAAACAAAGCTATGAATAAATCGATGTTGTAAATTTTGAAATGGCACAAGGGGTAAAAACAAGGTAAAAGGAGTTGGTACCATCCTATAGTTGTCTGATGTCTTCTTCATTGTGCAAACAAAGATCTTGCTATTATTCGTCGCAAGTTTCTTCATCCTAACAAACTTTCTGAGTTTCTTGACTTGACTGATATTCATGGACATCTCATTTCCCCATATGCAAAATGGGTCGAACAGTGGCTCTAAGCCTCTGACAGCAGGACCTACATGTGCAAGACCAAATTGTAAGAAACCTAAATATTAGAATGATTCCTGCAACTGCACAATAATGTGCTATTAGCCAAAGGACCCTGCTTGAACAAACCTCGATGGTAAACCACAGTGTCTCCCATTGTTTCCCTGCAACACACATAAGGAAGATCTTGATTAGGTTAACTGAGAGTTGCCATACTATCAGTAGAATATATATTGAGTACAGCCAAATTCGATTGGTGTCACATGCATAACAATACAAAATTGTACCCACAGCAAATGAAAATAAAATTGCAGAACTGAACCAAACAGTTAAATGGACAGCAGACCAAATGAACCAAAATAGTTAACTGAGCACGACATTGCAGAAAAGAAACATGTACTAGAAGATAAGACAATTAACAAAACAAAGAATGCTTGAGAATAGTACTACGAAATGTAACAATTGTTGGACCAAAGTGTTAACTGAACATTATATTTCAGAGGACCAAACTGTTAACTGAACATCAGATTGCATATTAACATTACAAAGGACAAATCACTAGAAGGCACTGGCGGTGGCCTCGAGAAAACAGCATGAATTGTATTTTAAAGTAGACAGCCGCATGGCGGTGTCGACGGTGGCCTCGAAGACGAGGTGCTCCTCCATGATCTGGTGGTCGACACGCATGGCAGCCATAGTGACCTCATGCGCGCGTGTGGCCGCATGCTACTGAGCTCCATGTTATACTGCGTGCAAAATGGCTGTGGGCGGTGCTTAATTGGAGGAGGGGGCAGTGATTTCGGTGGAAGGTGTTGCGCCGTCGGTCAGGGCATGTGGGACGGGAAAGGAGGAGGATGGTGTGGGTGGGGTGTGGATTACCTAGTCATATCGATGAGGCCGTGCAGCAAGAAGAAGGGTCGGCGACAAGGAGGCCGTGCAGCAAGAAGAAGGGTCGCCGGCGAGGAGGCGACGCTGCAAGAAGAAGGGCCGTCGGTGAGGAGGCGGCGCTGCAAGAAGAAGGGTAGCCGGCGAGGAGGTGGCGCTGTAAGAAGAAGGGTCGCCGACAAGGAGGCTGAGCTGCCAGTAAGAAACGTGAAGGTTTGAACTTGGAAAGCAAGGAGGAACAGTGGAAATGTGTCTTTTGGTAGGAGGGAGGGGGCGGGGAGATAGATATTTCCGCGGTGGCAAAAAAATTTCGCTCGGTGGCGCGAGAAACTGGCGCGCAAGTGTGGTTCAAGCGGGGGCCGTGGACTATAGATGACGAAGCTTCATGCATAAGCCAGACAATACGGTGCGCCAAGATATTTTATATCGCATCCCACACGATTCTTTCTAGTAAACTGTTTGTGGTATACCTGATTTTTTCATTATGTTTTGAAAGACAAAATGGTGTTACGGATGGAAAGGATGCTGTTTGAATTGCTAGAACATTTACGTACAATGAACATGCAACTAGTACATGAGTGTCGTGTTTAAATTTGGAATTATTCCAGGTTCGTTTGGCATTTTATGCATTAATTGAGTTTCTGGGCATTTTATGTGCATAATTCAAATTTGAATTACAAGCACATGCTCCAATGCACCAAAGTTGGTTGAAAAATCACATGTGTGTCCTTGGGTGAATTTATAGTACCCATGCAAGAAATGGGAATGAAATTCAAACATCTGGGCGTCGTGGCTCGACCGGAAAGATTGAGAAACTTGGTTTTTCAGTTCTTGTGAATCCAAAACACGCCTGAAAATCATGAAACTAGGCATGGTGTCATGACATGGCACCAACATGCTGCCGTAATTTTTTTGGCCGAATTGGGACAAGCTTTGGTGTAAGCTTCTTGCAAACCGGAGGTTCCCTCAAGAAGGGTCGTGGTTCCGAGAGGGAACGTGTCACCTCCATGTGCGAAACGACATACGTACACTGCCTTCTCCCTCCTAAATTTTTTTACACGGGAAGATTAGACCAAATAGAAGTATCGTGCTAAATTTTGGAGTTATTTCAGGTTTGTTTGGCTTTTTTTATACATTAATTGAGTTTTTGCGCATTTAATATGCATAATTCAAATTTGAACTACAAGCATATGCTCCACTGCACCAAAGTTGGTTGAAAAATCACATGTGTGTCCTTGGGTGAATTTATAGGTCCCATGCAAGAAATGGGAATGAAATTCAAACATCTAGGTGTCGTGGCTCGGCCGGAAAGATTGAGAAACTTGGTTTTTTAATTCCTGTAAATCCAAAACACGTCTGAAAATCATGAAACTTGGCATGGTGTCATGACATGGCACCAACATGCTGCGGCATTATTTTGGACGAATTGGGACAGGCTTTGGTGTAAGCTTTTGCAAACCGGAGCTTCCCTCAAGAAGGCTCGTGGTTCCGAGAGGGAACATGTCACCTCCGTGTGCGAAATGACATACATACACCGCCTTCTCCCGCCTTAATATTTTTACACAGGCAGATTAGAACAAATAGAAGTATCGTGCTAAATTTAGGAATTATTCCGGGTTCATTTGGCCCTTTTTATACATTAGTTGAGTTGCTGCGCATTTAATGTGCATAATTCAAATATGAACTACAAGCACATGATCCAGTGCACCAAAGTTGGTTGAAAAATCACATGTGTGTCCTTGGGTGAATTTATAGTACTCATGCAAGAAATGGGAATGAAATTCAAACATCGGGGCGTCGTGGCTCGGCCGAAAACATTGAGAAACTTGGTTTTTTAATTCCTGTCAATCCAAAATACGCCTGAAAATCATGAAACTTGGCATGGTGGCATGGCATGGCACCAACATGCTGCGGTAATTTTTTTGGCCGTAATGGGACAAGCTCTGGTGTAAGCTACTTGCAACCGGAGCTTCCCTCAAAAAGGCTCGTGATTCCGAGAGGGAACGTGTCACCTCCGTGTTCGAAACGAGATACGTACACTGCCTTCTCCCGCCTTAATTTTTTTACACAGGCATATTAGACAAAATAGAAGTATCGTGCTAAATTTTGGAATTATTCAGGGTTCGTTTGGCCTTTTTTATACATTAATTGAGTTTCTGCGCATTTAATGTGCATAATTCAAATTTGAACTACAAGCACATTCTCCAGTGCAACAAAGTTGGTTGAAAAATCACATGTGTGTCCTTGGGTGAATTTATAGTACCCATGCAAGAAATGGAAATGAAATTCAAACATCTGGGCGTCGTGGCTCGACCGGAAAGATTGAGAAACTTGGTTTTTTAGTTCCTGTAAATCCAAAACACGCCCGAAAATCATGAAACTTGGCATGGTGTCATGACATGGCACCAACATGCTGCGGTAATTTTTTTGGCCGAATTGCGACAAGCCTTAGTGTAAGCTTCTTGCAAACCGGAGCTTCCCTCAAGAAGGCTCGTGGTTGCGAGAGGGAACGTGTCACCTCCGTGTGCAAAACGAGATACGTACACTGCCTTCTCCCGCCTTATTTTTTTACACTGGCAGATTAGACCAAATAGAAGTATCGTGCAAATTTTTTAATTATTCCGGGTTCGTTTGGCCTTTTTTATACATTAATTGAGTTTCTGCGCATTCAATGTGCATAATTGAAATTTGAACTACAAGCACATGCTCAAGTGCACCAAAGATGGTTGAAAAATCACATGTGTGTCCTTGGGTGAATTTATAGTACTCATGCAAGAAATGGGAATGAAATTCAAACATCTGGGCGTCGTGGCTCGGCCGGAAAGATTGAGAAACTTGGTTTTTTAGTTCCTGTAAATCCAAAGCATTCCTGAAAATCATGAAACTTGGCATGGTGTCATGACATGGCACCAATATGCTGCGGTAATTTTTTTGACCGAATTGGGACAAGCTCTGGTGTAAGCTTCTTGCAAACCGGAGCTTCCCTTAAGAAGGCTCGTGGTTTCGAGAGGGAACATGTCACCTCCGTGTGCGAAATGAGATATGTACACTGCCTTCTCCCGCATTAATTTTTTACACTGGCAGATTAGACCAAATAGAAGTATCTTGCTAAAATGAATTATTCTGAGTTCGTTTGGCCTTTTTTATACATTAATTGAGTTTCTGCGCATTTAATGTGCATAATTCAAATTTGAACCACAAGCACATGCTCCAGTGCACCAAAGTTGGTTGAAATATCCCATGTGTGTCCTTGGGTGAATTTATAGTACCCATGCAAGAAATGGGAATGAAATTCAAACATCTGGGCGTCGTGGCTCGGCCGGAAAGATTGAGAAACTTGGTTTTTTAATTCCTGTAAATCCAAAACACGTCTGAAAATCATGAAACTTGGCATGGTGTCATGACATGGCACCAACATGCTGCGGCATTATTTTGGACGAATTGGGACAGGCTTTGGTGTAAGCTTTTGCAAACCGGAGCTTCCCTCAAGAAGGCTCGTGGTTCCGAGAGGGAACATGTCACCTCCGTGTGCGAAATGACATACATACACCGCCTTCTCCCGCCTTAATATTTTTACACAGGCAGATTAGAACAAATAGAAGTATCGTGCTAAATTTAGGAATTATTCCGGGTTCATTTGGCCCTTTTTATACATTAGTTGAGTTGCTGCGCATTTAATGTGCATAATTCAAATATGAACTACAAGCACATGATCCAGTGCACCAAAGTTGGTTGAAAAATCACATGTGTGTCCTTGGGTGAATTTATAGTACTCATGCAAGAAATGGGAATGAAATTCAAACATCGGGGCGTCGTGGCTCGGCCGAAAAGATTGAGAAACTTGGTTTTTTAATTCCTGTCAATCCAAAATACGCCTGAAAATCATGAAACTTGGCATGGTGGCATGGCATGGCACCAACATGCTGCGGTAATTTTTTTGGCCGTAATGGGACAAGCTCTGGTGTAAGCTACTTGCAACCGGAGCTTCCCTCAAGAAGGCTCGTGATTCCGAGAGGGAACGTGTCACCTCCGTGTTCGAAACGAGATAAGTACACTGCCTTCTCCCGCCTTAATTTTTTTACACAGGCATATTAGACCAAATAGAAGTATCGTGCTAAATTTTGGAATTATTCAGGGTTCGTTTGGCCTTTTTTATACATTAATTGAGTTTCTGCGCATTTAATGTGCATAATTCAAATTTTAACTACAAGCACATGCTCCAGTGCAACAAAGTTGGTTGAAAAATCACATGTGTGTCCTTGGGTGAATTTATAGTACCCATGCAAGAAATGGAAATGAAATTCAAACATCTGGGCGTCGTGGCTCGACCGGAAAGATTGAGAAACTTGGTTTTTTAGTTCCTGTAAATCCAAAACACGCCCGAAAATCATGAAACTTGGCATGGTGTCATGACATGGCACCAACATGCTGCGGTAATTTTTTTGGCCGAATTGCGACAAGCCTTGGTGTAAGCTTCTTGCAAACCGGAGCTTCCCTCAAGAAGGCTCGTGGTTGCGAGAGGGAACGTGTCACCTCCGTGTGCAAAACGAGATACGTACACTGCCTTCTCCCGCCTTATTTTTTTACACTGGCAGATTAGACCAAATAGAAGTATCGTGCAAATTTTTTAATTATTCCGGGTTCGTTTGGCCTTTTTTATACATTAATTGAGTTTCTGCGCATTCAATGTGCATAATTGAAATTTGAACTACAAGCACATGCTCAAGTGCACCAAAGATGGTTGAAAAATCACATGTGTGTCCTTGGGTGAATTTATAGTACTCATGCAAGAAATGGGAATGAAATTCAAACATCTGGGCGTCGTGGCTCGGCCGGAAAGATTGAGAAACTTGGTTTTTTAGTTCCTGTAAATCCAAAGCATTCCTGAAAATCATGAAACTTGGCATGGTGTCATGACATGGCACCAATATGCTGCGGTAATTTTTTTGACCGAATTGGGACAAGCTCTGGTGTAAGCTTCTTGCAAACCGGAGCTTCCCTTAAGAAGGCTCGTGGTTTCGAGAGGGAACATGTCACCTCCGTGTGCGAAATGAGATATGTACACTGCCTTCTCCCGCATTAATTTTTTACACTGGCAGATTAGACCAAATAGAAGTATCTTGCTAAAATGAATTATTCTGAGTTCGTTTGGCCTTTTTTATACATTAATTGAGTTTCTGCGCATTTAATGTGCATAATTCAAATTTGAACCACAAGCACATGCTCCAGTGCACCAAAGTTGGTTGAAATATCCCATGTGTGTCCTTGGGTGAATTTATAGTACCCATGCAAGAAATGGGAATGAAATTCAAACATCTGGGCGTCGTGGCTCGGCCGGAAAGATTGAGAAACTTGGTTTTTTAATTCCTGTAAATCCAAAACACGTCTGAAAATCATGAAACTTGGCATGGTGTCATGACATGGCACCAACATGCTGCGGCATTATTTTGGACGAATTGGGACAGGCTTTGGTGTAAGCTTTTGCAAACCGGAGCTTCCCTCAAGAAGGCTCGTGGTTCCGAGAGGGAACATGTCACCTCCGTGTGCGAAATGACATACATACACCGCCTTCTCCCGCCTTAATATTTTTACACAGGCAGATTAGAACAAATAGAAGTATCGTGCTAAATTTAGGAATTATTCCGGGTTCATTTGGCCCTTTTTATACATTAGTTGAGTTGCTGCGCATTTAATGTGCATAATTCAAATATGAACTACAAGCACATGATCCAGTGCACCAAAGTTGGTTGAAAAATCACATGTGTGTCCTTGGGTGAATTTATAGTACTCATGCAAGAAATGGGAATGAAATTCAAACATCGGGGCGTCGTGGCTCGGCCGAAAACATTGAGAAACTTGGTTTTTTAATTCCTGTCAATCAAAAATACGCCTGAAAATCATGAAACTTGGCATGGTGGCATGGCATGGCACCAACATGCTGCGGTAATTTTTTTGGCCGTAATGGGACAAGCTCTGGTGTAAGCTACTTGCAACCGGAGCTTCCCTCAAGAAGGCTCGTGATTCCGAGAGGGAACGTGTCACCTCCGTGTTCGAAACGAGATACGTACACTGCCTTCTCCCGCCTTAATTTTTTTACACAGGCATATTAGACCAAATAGAAGTATCGTGCTAAATTTTGGAATTATTCAGGGTTCGTTTGGCCTTTTTTATACATTAATTGAGTTTCTGCGCATTTAATGTGCATAATTCAAATTTGAACTACAAGCACATGCTCCAGTGCAACAAAGTTGGTTGAAAAATCACATGTGTGTCCTTGGGTGAATTTATAGTACCCATGCAAGAAATGGAAATGAAATTCAAACATCTGGGCGTCGTGGCTCGACCGGAAAGATTGAGAAACTTGGTTTTTTAGTTCCTGTAAATCCAAAACACGCCCGAAAATCATGAAACTTGGCATGGTGTCATGACATGGCACCAACATGCTGCGGTAATTTTTTTGGCCGAATTGCGACAAGCCTTGGTGTAAGCTTCTTGCAAACCGGAGCTTCCCTCAAGAAGGCTCGTGGTTGCGAGAGGGAACGTGTCACCTCCGTGTGCAAAACGAGATACGTACACTGCCTTCTCCCGCCTTATTTTTTTACACTGGCAGATTAGACCAAATAGAAGTATCGTGCAAATTTTTTAATTATTCCGGGTTCGTTTGGCCTTTTTTATACATTAATTGAGTTTCTGCGCATTCAATGTGCATAATTGAAATTTGAACTACAAGCACATGCTCAAGTGCACCAAAGATGGTTGAAAAATCACATGTGTGTCCTTGGGTGAATTTATAGTACTCATGCAAGAAATGGGAATGAAATTCAAACATCTGGGCGTCGTGGCTCGGCCGGAAAGATTGAGAAACTTGGTTTTTTAGTTCCTGTAAATCCAAAGCATTCCTGAAAATCATGAAACTTGGCATGGTGTCATGACATGGCACCAATATGCTGCGGTAATTTTTTTGACCGAATTGGGACAAGCTCTGGTGTAAGCTTCTTGCAAACCGGAGCTTCCCTTAAGAAGGCTCGTGGTTTCGAGAGGGAACATGTCACCTCCGTGTGCGAAATGAGATATGTACACTGCCTTCTCCCGCATTAATTTTTTACACTGGCAGATTAGACCAAATAGAAGTATCTTGCTAAAATGAATTA
This sequence comes from Triticum aestivum, assembly GCF_018294505.1. Classification (NCBI taxonomy): domain Eukaryota; kingdom Viridiplantae; phylum Streptophyta; class Magnoliopsida; order Poales; family Poaceae; genus Triticum; species Triticum aestivum. The sequence continues at coordinate 354,392,719 of NC_057805.1, read as the reverse complement.
TTCTGAGTTCGTTTGGCCTTTTTTATACATTAATTGAGTTTCTGCGCATTTAATGTGCATAATTCAAATTTGAACCACAAGCACATGCTCCAGTGCACCAAAGTTGGTTGAAATATCCCATGTGTGTCCTTGGGTGAATTTATAGTACCCATGCAAGAAATGGGAATGAAATTCAAACATCTGGGCGTCGTGGCTCGGCCGGAAAGATTGAGAAACTTGGTTTTTTAATTCCTGTAAATCCAAAACACGTCTGAAAATCATGAAACTTGGCATGGTGTCATGACATGGCACCAACATGCTGCGGCATTATTTTGGACGAATTGGGACAGGCTTTGGTGTAAGCTTTTGCAAACCGGAGCTTCCCTCAAGAAGGCTCGTGGTTCCGAGAGGGAACATGTCACCTCCGTGTGCGAAATGACATACATACACCGCCTTCTCCCGCCTTAATATTTTTACACAGGCAGATTAGAACAAATAGAAGTATCGTGCTAAATTTAGGAATTATTCCGGGTTCATTTGGCCCTTTTTATACATTAGTTGAGTTGCTGCGCATTTAATGTGCATAATTCAAATATGAACTACAAGCACATGATCCAGTGCACCAAAGTTGGTTGAAAAATCACATGTGTGTCCTTGGGTGAATTTATAGTACTCATGCAAGAAATGGGAATGAAATTCAAACATCGGGGCGTCGTGGCTCGGCCGAAAACATTGAGAAACTTGGTTTTTTAATTCCTGTCAATCCAAAATACGCCTGAAAATCATGAAACTTGGCATGGTGGCATGGCATGGCACCAACATGCTGCGGTAATTTTTTTGGCCGTAATGGGACAAGCTCTGGTGTAAGCTACTTGCAACCGGAGCTTCCCTCAAGAAGGCTCGTGATTCCGAGAGGGAACGTGTCACCTCCGTGTTCGAAACGAGATACGTACACTGCCTTCTCCCGCCTTAATTTTTTTACACAGGCATATTAGACCAAATAGAAGTATCGTGCTAAATTTTGGAATTATTCAGGGTTCGTTTGGCCTTTTTTATACATTAATTGAGTTTCTGCGCATTTAATGTGCATAATTCAAATTTTAACTACAAGCACATGCTCCAGTGCAACAAAGTTGGTTGAAAAATCACATGTGTGTCCTTGGGTGAATTTATAGTACCCATGCAAGAAATGGAAATGAAATTCAAACATCTGGGCGTCGTGGCTCGACCGGAAAGATTGAGAAACTTGGTTTTTTAGTTCCTGTAAATCCAAAACACGCCCGAAAATCATGAAACTTGGCATGGTGTCATGACATGGCACCAACATGCTGCGGTAATTTTTTTGGCCGAATTGCGACAAGCCTTGGTGTAAGCTTCTTGCAAACCGGAGCTTCCCTCAAGAAGGCTCGTGGTTGCGAGAGGGAACGTGTCACCTCCGTGTGCAAAACGAGATACGTACACTGCCTTCTCCCGCCTTATTTTTTTACACTGGCAGATTAGACCAAATAGAAGTATCGTGCAAATTTTTTAATTATTCCGGGTTCGTTTGGCCTTTTTTATACATTAATTGAGTTTCTGCGCATTCAATGTGCATAATTGAAATTTGAACTACAAGCACATGCTCAAGTGCACCAAAGATGGTTGAAAAATCACATGTGTGTCCTTGGGTGAATTTATAGTACTCATGCAAGAAATGGGAATGAAATTCAAACATCTGGGCGTCGTGGCTCGGCCGGAAAGATTGAGAAACTTGGTTTTTTAGTTCCTGTAAATCCAAAGCATTCCTGAAAATCATGAAACTTGGCATGGTGTCATGACATGGCACCAATATGCTGCGGTAATTTTTTTGACCGAATTGGGACAAGCTCTGGTGTAAGCTTCTTGCAAACCGGAGCTTCCCTTAAGAAGGCTCGTGGTTTCGAGAGGGAACATGTCACCTCCGTGTGCGAAATGAGATATGTACACTGCCTTCTCCCGCCTTAATTTTTTACACTGGCAGATTAGACCAAATAGAAGTATCTTGCTAAAATGAATTATTCTGAGTTCGTTTGGCCTTTTTTATACATTAATTGAGTTTCTGCGCATTTAATGTGCATAATTCAAATTTGAACCACAAGCACATGCTCCAGTGCACCAAAGTTGGTTGAAATATCCCATGTGTGTCCTTGGGTGAATTTATAGTACCCATGCAAGAAATGGGAATGAAATTCAAACATCTGGGCGTCGTGGCTCGGCCGGAAAGATTGAGAAACTTGGTTTTTTAATTCCTGTAAATCCAAAACACGTCTGAAAATCATGAAACTTGGCATGGTGTCATGACATGGCACCAACATGCTGCGGCATTATTTTGGACGAATTGGGACAGGCTTTGGTGTAAGCTTTTGCAAACCGGAGCTTCCCTCAAGAAGGCTCGTGGTTCCGAGAGGGAACATGTCACCTCCGTGTGCGAAATGACATACATACACCGCCTTCTCCCGCCTTAATATTTTTACACAGGCAGATTAGAACAAATAGAAGTATCGTGCTAAATTTAGGAATTATTCCGGGTTCATTTGGCCCTTTTTATATATTAGTTGAGTTGCTGCGCATTTAATGTGCATAATTCAAATATGAACTACAAGCACATGATCCAGTGCACCAAAGTTGGTTGAAAAATCACATGTGTGTCCTTGGGTGAATTTATAGTACTCATGCAAGAAATGGGAATGAAATTCAAACATCGGGGCGTCGTGGCTCGGCCGAAAACATTGAGAAACTTGGTTTTTTAATTCCTGTCAATCCAAAATACGCCTGAAAATCATGAAACTTGGCATGGTGGCATGGCATGGCACCAACATGCTGCGGTAATTTTTTTGGCCGTAATGGGACAAGCTCTGGTGTAAGCTACTTGCAACCGGAGCTTCCCTCAAGAAGGCTCGTGATTCCGAGAGGGACCGTGTCACCTCCGTGTTCGAAACGAGATACGTACACTGCCTTCTCCCGCCTTAATTTTTTTACACAGGCATATTAGACCAAATAGAAGTATCGTGCTAAATTTTGGAATTATTCAGGGTTCGTTTGGCCTTTTTTATACATTAATTGAGTTTCTGCGCATTTAATGTGCATAATTCAAATTTGAACTACAAGCACATGCTCCAGTGCAACAAAGTTGGTTGAAAAATCACATGTGTGTCCTTGGGTGAATTTATAGTACCCATGCAAGAAATGGAAATGAAATTCAAACATCTGGGCGTCGTGGCTCGACCGGAAAGATTGAGAAACTTGGTTTTTTAGTTCCTGTAAATCCAAAACACGCCCGAAAATCATGAAACTTGGCATGGTGTCATGACATGGCACCAACATGCTGCGGTAATTTTTTTGGCCGAATTGCGACAAGCCTTGGTGTAAGCTTCTTGCAAACCGGAGCTTCCCTCAAGAAGGCTCGTGGTTGCGAGAGGGAACGTGTCACCTCCGTGTGCAAAACGAGATACGTACACTGCCTTCTCCCGCCTTATTTTTTTACACTGGCAGATTAGACCAAATAGAAGTATCGTGCAAATTTTTTAATTATTCCGGGTTCGTTTGGCCTTTTTTATACATTAATTGAGTTTCTGCGCATTCAATGTGCATAATTGAAATTTGAACTACAAGCACATGCTCAAGTGCACCAAAGATGGTTGAAAAATCACATGTGTGTCCTTGGGTGAATTTATAGTACTCATGCAAGAAATGGGAATGAAATTCAAACATCTGGGCGTCGTGGCTCGGCCGGAAAGATTGAGAAACTTGGTTTTTTAGTTCCTGTAAATCCAAAGCATTCCTGAAAATCATGAAACTTGGCATGGTGTCATGACATGGCACCAATATGCTGCGGTAATTTTTTTTGACCGAATTGGGACAAGCTCTGGTGTAAGCTTCTTGCAAACCGGAGCTTCCCTTAAGAAGGCTCGTGGTTTCGAGAGGGAACATGTCACCTCCGTGTGCGAAATGAGATATGTACACTGCCTTCTCCCGCCTTAATTTTTTACACTGGTAGATTAGACCAAATAGAAGTATCTTGCTAAAATGAATTATTCTGAGTTCGTTTGGCCTTTTTTATACATTAATTGAGTTTCTGCGCATTTAATGTGCATAATTCAAATTTGAACCACAAGCACATGCTCCAGTGCACCAAAGTTGGTTGAAATATCCCATGTGTGTCCTTGGGTGAATTTATAGTACCCATGCAAGAAATGGGAATGAAATTCAAACATCTGGGCGTCGTGGCTCGGCCGGAAAGATTGAGAAACTTGGTTTTTTAATTCCTGTAAATCCAAAACACGCCTGAAAATCATGAAACTTGGCATAGTGTCATGACATGGCACCAACATGCCGCGGTAATTTTTTTGGCCGAATCGGGACCAGCTTTGGTGTAAGCTTCCTGCAAACCGGAGCTTCCCTCAGGAAGGCTCGTGGTTCCGAGAGGGAACGTGTCACCTCCGTGTGCGAAACGAGATACGTACACTGCCTTCTCCCGCCTTAATTTTTTTACACTGGCAGATTAGACCAAATAGAAGTATCGTGCTAAAATTTTGAATTATTCTGGGTTTGTTTGGCCTTTTTATACATTAATTGTGTTTCTGCGCATTTAATGTGCATAATTCAAATTTGAACTACAAGCACATGCTCCAGTGCACCAAAGTTGGTTGAAAAATCACATGTGTGTCCTTGCGTGAATTTATAGGTCCCATGCAAGAAATGGGAATGAAATTCAAACATCTGGGCGTCGTGGCTCGGCCGGAAAGATTGAGAAACTTAGTTTTTTAAATCCTTTAAATCCAAAACACACCTGAAAATCATGAAACTTGGCATGGTGACATGACATGGCACCAACATGCTGCGGTATTTTTTTGGCCGAATAGGTACAAGCTTTGGTGTAAGCTTCCTGCAAACCGGAGCTTCCCTCAGGAAGGCTCGTGGTTCCGAGAGGGAACGTGTCACCTCCGTGTGCGAAATGACATACATACACCGCCTTCTCCCGCCTTAATATTTTTACACAGGCAGATTAGAACAAATAGAAGTATCGTGCTAAATTTAGGAATTATTCCGGGTTCATTTGGCCCTTTTTATACATTAGTTGAGTTGCTGCGCATTTAATGTGCATAATTAAAATATGAACTACAAGCACATGATCCAGTGCACCAAAGTTGGTTGAAAAATCACATGTGTGTCCTTGGGTGAATTTATAGTACTCATGCAAGAAATGGGAATGAAATTCAAACATCGGGGCGTCGTGGCTCGGCCGAAAAGATTGAGAAACTTGGTTTTTTAATTCCTGTCAATCCAAAATACGCCTGAAAATCATGAAACTTGGCATGGTGGCATGGCATGGCACCAACATGCTGCGGTAATTTTTTTGGCCGTAATGGGACAAGCTCTGGTGTAAGCTACTTGCAACCGGAGCTTCCCTCAAGAAGGCTCGTGATTCCGAGAGGGAACGTGTCACCTCCGTGTTCGAAACGAGATACGTACACTGCCTTCTCCCGCCTTAATTTTTTTACACAGGCATATTAGACCAAATAGAAGTATCGTGCTAAATTTTGGAATTATTCAGGGTTCGTTTGGCCTTTTTTATACATTAATTGAGTTTCTGCGCATTTAATGTGCATAATTCAAATTTGAACTACAAGCACATGCTCCAGTGCAACAAAGTTGGTTGAAAAATCACATGTGTGTCCTTGGGTGAATTTATAGTACCCATGCAAGAAATGGAAATGAAATTCAAACATCTGGGCGTCGTGGCTCGACCGGAAAGATTGAGAAACTTGGTTTTTTAGTTCCTGTAAATCCAAAACACGCCCGAAAATCATGAAACTTGGCATGGTGTCATGACATGGCACCAACATGCTGCGGTAATTTTTTTGGCCGAATTGCGACAAGCCTTGGTGTAAGCTTCTTGCAAACCGGAGCTTCCCTCAAGAAGGCTCGTGGTTGCGAGAGGGAACGTGTCACCTCCGTGTGCAAAACGAGATACGTACACTGCCTTCTCCCGCCTTATTTTTTTACACTGGCAGATTAGACCAAATAGAAGTATCGTGCAAATTTTTTAATTATTCCGGGTTCGTTTGGCCTTTTTTATACATTAATTGAGTTTCTGCGCATTCAATGTGCATAATTGAAATTTGAACTACAAGCACATGCTCAAGTGCACCAAAGATGGTTGAAAAATCACATGTGTGTCCTTGGGTGAATTTATAGTACTCATGCAAGAAATGGGAATGAAATTCAAACATCTGGGCGTCGTGGCTCGGCCGGAAAGATTGAGAAACTTGGTTTTTTAGTTCCTGTAAATCCAAAGCATTCCTGAAAATCATGAAACTTGGCATGGTGTCATGACATGGCACCAACATGCCGCGGTAATTTTTTTGGCCGAATCGGGACCAGCTTTGGTGTAAGCTTCCTGCAAACCGGAGCTTCCCTCAGGAAGGCTCGTGGTTCCGAGAGGGAACGTGTCACCTCCGTGTGCGAAACGAGATACGTACACTGCCTTCTCCCGCCTTAATTTTTTTACACTGGCAGATTAGACCAAATAGAAGTATCGTGCTAAAATTTTGAATTATTCCGGGTTTGTTTGGCCTTTTTATACATTAATTGTGTTTCTGCGCATTTAATGTGCATAATTCAAATTTGAACTACAAGCACATGCTCCAGTGCACCAAAGTTGGTTGAAAAATCACATGTGTGTCCTTGCGTGAATTTATAGGTCCCATGCAAGAAATGGGAATGAAATTCAAACATCTGGGCGTCGTGGCTCGGCCGGAAAGATTGAGAAACTTAGTTTTTTAAATCCTTTAAATCCAAAACACACCTGAAAATCATGAAACTTGGCATGGTGACATGACATGGCACCAACATGCTGCGGTATTTTTTTGGCCGAATAGGTAGAAGCTTTGGTGTAAGCTTCCTGCAAACCGGAGCTTCCCTCAAGAAGGCTCGTGGTTCCGAGAGGGAACGTGTCACCTCCGTGTGCGAAACGACATACGCACACTGCCTTCTCCCTCCTGAACTTTTTTACACGGGAAGATTAGACCAAATAGAAGTATCGTGCTAAATTCTGGAATTATTCCGGGTCCGTTTGGCCTTTTTATACATTAATTGAGTTTCCGCGCATTTAATGTGCATAATTCAAATTGGAACTACAAGCACATGCTCCAGTGCACCAAAGTTGGTTGAAAAGCCACATGTGTGTCCTTGGGTGAATTTCTAGGTCCCATGCAAGAAATGGGAATGAAATTCAAACATCTGGGCGTCGTGGCTCGGCCGGAAAGATTGAGAAACTTGGTTTTTTAATTCCTGTAAATCCAAAACACGTCTGAAAATCAAGAAACTTGGCATGGTGTCATGACATGGCACCAACATGCTGCGGTAATTTTTTTGGCCTAATTGGGACAAGCTTTGGTGTAAGCTTCTTGCAAACCGGAGCTTCCCTCAAGAAGGCTCGTGGTTCCGAGAGGGAACGTGTCACCTCCATGTGCGAAACGAGATACGTACACTGCCTTCTCCCGCCTTAATTTTTTTACACTGGCAGATTAGACCAAATAGAAGTATCTTGCTAAAATTTTGAATTATTCCGGGTTCGTTTGGACTTTTTTATACATTAATTAAGTTTCTGCGGATTTAATGTGCATAATTCAAATTTGAACTATAAGCACATGCTCCAGTGCACCAAAGTTGGTTGAAAATCACATGTGTGTCCTTGGGTGAATTTATAGGTCCCATGCAAGAAATGGGAATGAAATTCAAACATCTGGGCGTCGTGGCTCGGCCGGAAAGATTGAGAAACTTGGTTTTTTAATTCCTGTAAATCCAAAACACACCTGAAAATCATGAAACTTGGCATGGTGACATGACATGGCACCAACATGCTGCGGTAATTTTTTTGGCCTAATTGGGACAAGCTTTGGTGTAAGCTTCTTGCAAATCGGAGCTTCCCTCAAGAAGGCTCGTGGTTCCGAGAGGGAACGTGTCACCTCCATGTGCGAAACGAGATACGTACACTGCCTTTCCCGCCTTAATTTTTTTACACTAGCAAATTATACCAAATAGAAGTATCGTGCTAAAATTTTGAATTATTCCGGGTTCGTTTGGTCTTTTTTATACATTAATTGAGTTTCTGCGCATTTAATGTGAATAATTCAAATTTAACTACAAGCACATGCTCCAGTGCACCAAAGATGGTTGAAAAATCACACGTGTGTCCTTGGGTGAATTTATAGTACTCATACAAGAAATGGGAATGAAATTCAAACATCTGGGCGTCATGGCTCGGCCGGAAAGATTGAGAAATTTGGTTTTTTAATTCCTGTAAATCCAAAACATGCCTGAAAATCATGAAACTTGGCAAGGTGTCATGACATGGCACCAACATGCTGCGGTAACTTTTCTAGCCGAATTGGGACAAGCTTTGGTGTAAGCTTCTTGCAAACCAGAGTTTCCCTCAAGAAGGCTCGTGGTTCCGACAGGGAATGTGTCACATCCGTGTGCGAAACGACATACGCACACTGCCTTCTCCCTCCTCAATTTTTTTACACAGGCAGATTAGACCAAATAGAAGTAGCATGCTAAATTTTGGAATTATTCCGGGTTCGTTTAGCCTTTTTATGCATTAATTGAGTTTCTCCGCATTTAATGTGCATAATTCAAATTTGAACTACAAGCACATGCTCCAGTGCACCAAACTTGGTTGAAAAGCCACATGTGTGTCCTTGGGTGAATTTCTAGGTCCCATGCAAGAAATGGGAATGAAATTCAAACATCTGGGCGTCATGGCTCGGCCGGAAATATTGAGAAACTTGGTAATTTTAATTCCTGTAAATCCAAAACACGCCTAAAAATCGTGAAACTTGCCATGGTGTCTTGACATGGCACCAACATGCTGCAGTAATTTTTTTGGCTGAATTGGGACAAGCTTTGGTGTAAGCTTCTTGCAAACCGGAGCTTCCCTCAAGAAGGCTCGTGGTTCCGAGATGGAACGTGTCACCTCCATGTGCGAAACGAGATTCGTACACTGCCTTCTCCCGCCTTAATTTTTTACACTGGCAGATTAGACCAAATAGAAATATCGTGCTAATTTTTTTAATTATTTCGGGTTCGTTTGGCCTTTTTTATACATTAATTGAGTGTCTGCGCATTTAATGTGCATAATTCAAATTTGAACTACAAGCACATGCTCCAGTGCACCAAAGATGTTGAAAAATCACATGTGTGTCCTTGGGTGAATTTATAGTACTCATGCAAGAAATGGGAATGAAATTCAAACATCTGGGCGTCGTGGCTCGGCCGGAAAGATTAAGAAACTTGGTTTTTTAATTCCTGTAAATCCAAAACATGCCTGAAAATCATGAAACTTGGCATGGTGTCATGACATGGCACCGACATGCTGCAGTAATTTTTTGACCGAATTAGGACAAGCTTCGGTGTAAGCTTCTTGCAAACCAGAGCTTCCCTTAAGAAGGCTCGTGGTTCCGAGAGGGAACGTGTCACCTCCGTGTGCGAAACGAGATACGTACACTGCCTTCTCCCGCCTTAATTTTTTTACACTGGCAGATTAGACCAAATAGAAGTATCTTGCTAAAATTTTGAATTATTCCGGGTTTGCTTGGCCTTTTTTATACATTAATCGGGTTTCTGCGCATTTAATGTGCATAATTCAAATTTGAACTACAAGCACATGCTCCATTGCACCAAAGTTGGTTGAAAAATCACATGTGTTTCCTTGCATGAATTTATAGGTCCCATGCAAGAAATGGGAATGAAATTCAAACATCTGGGCGTCGTGGCTCGGCCGGAAAGATTGAGAAACTTGGTTTTTTAATTCCTGTAAACCCAAAACACGCCTAAAAATCATGAAACTTGGCATGGTGTCATGACATGGCACCAACATGCTGCGGTATTTTTTTGGCCAAATTGGGACAAGCTTTGGTGTAAGCTTCCTGCAAACCGGAGCTTCCCTCAAGAAGGCTCGTGGTTCCGAGAGGGAACGTGTCACCTCCGTGTGCGAAACGAGATACGTACACTGCCTTCTCCCGCCTTAATTTTTTTACACTAGCAGATTAGACCAAATAGAAGTATCGTGCTAAAATTTTGAATTATTCCGGGTTCGTTTGGCCTTTTTATACATTAATTGAGTTTCTGCGCATTTAATGTGCATAATTCAAATTTGAACTACAAGCACATGCTCCAGTGCACCAAAGTTGGTTGAAAAATCACATCTGTGTCCTTGCGTGAATTTATAGGTCCCATGCAAGAAATGGGAATGAAATTCAAACATCTGGGCGTCGTGGCTCGATTGGAAAGATTGAGAAACTTGGTTTTTTAATTCCTGTAAATCCAAAACACGTCTGAAAATCATGAAACTTGGCATGGTGTCATGACATGGCACCAAAATGCTGCAGTAATTTTTTTGGCCTAGTTGGGACAAGCTTTGGTGTAAGCTTCTTGCAAATCGGAGTTTCCCTCAAGAAGGTGTTGGGGAACGTAGTAATTTCAAAAAATTTCCTACGCACACGCAAGATCATGGTGATGCATAGCAACGAGAGGGGAGAGTGTTGTCCACGTACCCTCGTAGACCGACAGCGGAAGCGTTATCACAACGCGGTTGATGTAGTCGTACGTCTTCACGATCCGACCGATCAAGTACCGAACGCACGGCACCTCCGAGTTCTACACACGTTCAGCTCGATGACGTCCCTCGAACTCCTATCCAGCCGAGTGTTGAGGGAGAGTTTCGTCAGCACGACGGCGTGGTGACGATGATGATGTTCCACCGACGCAGGGCTTCGCCTAAGCTCCGCAACGGTATTATCGAGGTGTAATTTGGTGGAGGGGGGCACCGCACACGGCTAAGAGATCACAAGGATCAATTGTTGTGTCCATGGGGTGCCCCCTGCCTCCGTATATAAAGGAGCAAGCGAGGAGGAGGCCGGCCCTAGGAGGGGGCGCACCAAGTGTGGAGTCCTACTAGGACTCCCTAGTCCTAGTAGGATTCCACCTCCCATATGGAATAGGAAAAGAGGAAGGGAAAAAGAGAAGGAAGGAAGGGGGCGCCCCCCTTCCCTAGTCCAATTCGGACCAGACCAAGGGGAGGGGTGTGGCCACCCTTGAGGCCCTTTTCCTTCTTTCCCGTATGGCCCAATACGTATTCCCGTAACTCTCCGGTACTCCGAAAAATACTCGAATCACTCGGAACCTTTCCGAAGTCCGAATATAGTCGTCCAATATATCGATCTTTATGTCTCAGCCATTTCGAGACTCCTCGTCATGTCCCCGATCTCATCCGGGACTGCGAACTCCTTCGGTACATCAACATACATAAACTCATAATAAAACTGTCATCGTAACTTTAAGCGTGCGGACCCTACGAGTTCGAGAACTATGTAGACATGACCGAGACACGTCTCCGGTCAATAACCAATAGCAGGACCTGGATGCCCATATTGGCTCCCACATATTCTACGAAGATCTTTATCGTTCAGACCGCATAACAACATACGTTGTTCCCTTTGTCATCGGTATGTTACTTGCTCGAGATTTGATCGTCGGTATCTTGATACCTATTTCAATCTCGTTACCGGCAAGTCTCTTTACTCGTTCCGTAACACATCATCCCGCAACTAACTCATTAGTCACAATGCTTGCAAGGCTTATAGTGATGTGCATTACCGAGTGGGCCCAGAGATACCTCTCCGACAATCGGAGTGACAAATCCTAATCTCGAAATACGCCAACCCAACAAAAGTACCTTTGGAGACACCTGTAGAGCACCTTTATAATCACCCATTTACGTTGTGACGTTTGGGAGCACACAAAGTGCTCCTCCGGTAAACGGGAGTTGCATAATCTCATAGTCATAGGAACATGTATAAGTCATGAAGAAAGCAATAGCAACATACTAAACGATCGGGTGCTAAGCTAACGGAACGGGTCAAGTCAATCACGTCATTCTCCTAATGAGGTGATCCCGTTAATCAAATGACAACTCATGTCTATGGCTAGGAAACATAACCATCTTTGATTAACGAGCTAGTCAAGTAGAGGCATACTAGTGACACTCTGTTTGTCTATGTATTCACACATGTATTATGTTTCCGGTTAATACAATTGTAGCATGAATAATAAACATTTATCATGATATAAGGAAATATATAATACTTTATTATTGCCTCTAGGGCATATTTCCTTCAGTCTCCCACTTGCACTAGAGTCAATAATCTAGTTCACATCGCCATGTGATTTAACATCAATAATTCACATCACCATGTGATTAACACACATAGTTCACATCTCTATGTGATCAACACTCAAAGGGTTTACTAGAGTTAATAATCTAGTTCACATCGCTATGTGATTAACACCCAAAAAGTACTAAGGTGTGATCATGTTTTGATTGTGAGATAATTTTAGTCAACGGGTCTGTCACATCCAGATCCGTAAGTATTTTGCAAATATCTATGTCTACAATGCTCTGCACGGAGCTACTCTAGCTAATTGCTCCCACTTTCAATATGTATCTAGACCGAGACTTAGAGTCATCTAGATTTAGTGTCAAAACTTACATCGACGTAACCCTTTACGACGAACCTTTTGTCACTTCCATAATCGAGAAACATATCCTTATTCCACTAAGGATAATTTTGACCGCTGTCCAGTGATCTACTCCTAGATCACTATTGTACTCCCTTGCCAAAATCAGTGTAGGGTATACAATAGATCTGGTACACAGCATGGCATACTTTATAGAACCTATGGCCGAGGCATAGGGAATGACTTTCATTCTTTTTCTATCTTCTGCCGTGGTCGGGCTTTGAGTCTTACTCAAATTTGACACCTTGTAACACAGGCAAGAAACTCTTTCTTTGACTGTTCTATTTTGAACCACTTCAAAATCTTGTTAAGGTATGTACTCATTGAAAAAACTTATCAAGCGTCTTGATCTATCTCTATAGATCTTGATGCTCAATATGTAAGCAGCTTCACCGAGGTCTTTCTTTGAAAAACTCCTTTCAAACACTCCTTTATGCTTTGCAGAATAATTCTACATTATTTCTGATTAACAATATGTCATTCACATATACCTATCAGAAATGTTGTAGTGCTCCCACTCACTTTCTTGTAAATACAGGCTTCACCGCAAGTCTGTATAACACTATATCCTTTGATCAACTTATCAAAGTGTATATTCCAACTCCGAGATGCTTGCACCAGTCCATAGATGGATTGCTGGAGCTTGCATATTTTGTTAGCACCTTTAGGATTGACAAAACCTTCTGGTTGCATCATATACAACTCTTCTTTAATAAATCCATTAAGGAATGCAGTTTTGTTTATCCATTTGTCATATTTCATAAATGCGGCAATTGCTAACATGATTCAGACAGACTTAAGCATAGATACGAGTGAGAAACTCTCATCGTAGTCAACACCTTGAACTTGTCGAAAAACCTTTTTGCGACAATTCTAGCTTTGTAGATAGTAACACTACTATCAGCGTCCGTCTTCCTCTTGACGATCCATTTATTCTCAATTGCTTGCCGATCATCGGGCAAGTTAACCAAAGTCCACACTTTGTTCTCATACATGGATCTCATCTCAGATTTCATGGCCTCAAGCCATTTTGCGGAATTTGGGCTCACCATCGCTTCTTCATAGTTCGTAGGTTCGTCATGGTCTAGTAACATAACCTCCAGAACAGGATTACCGTACCACTCTGGTGCGGATCTTACTCTGGTTTACCTACGAGGTTTGGTAGTAACTTGATCTGAAGTTACATGATCATCATCATTAACTTCCGAACTAATTGGTGTAGAAGTCACAGGAACAGATTTCTGTGATCCAATAAGGGAGCAGGTACAGTTACCTCATCAAGTTCTACTTTCCTCCCACTCACATCTTTCGAGAGAAACTCCTTCTCTAGAAAGGATCCATACTTAGCAACGAATGTCTTGCCTTCGGATCTGTGATAGAAGGTGTACCCAACTGTCTCCTTTGGGTATCCTATGAAGACACATTTCTCCGATTTGGGTTCGAGCTTATCAGGATGAAACTTTTTCACATGAGCATCGCAACCCCAAACTTTAAGAAACGACAACTTTGGTTTCTTGCCAAACCACAGTTCATGAGGCGTCGTCTCAACGGATTTTGATGGTGCCCTTTTTAACGTGAATGTAGCTGTCTCTAATGCATAACCCCAAAACGATAGTGGTAAATTGGTAAGAGATATCATAGATTGCACTATATCCAATAAAGTACGGTTATGACGTTCGGACACACCATTACACTGTGGTGTTCCAGGTGGCGTGAGTAGTGAAACTATTTCACATTGTTTTAACTGAAGGCCAAACTCGTAACTAAAATACTCTTCTCCACGATCAAATCGTAGAAACTTTATTTTCTTGTTACAATGATTTTTGCTTCACTCTGAAATTATATGAACTTTTCAAATGTTTCAGACTTCTGTTTCATTAAGTAGATATACCCATATCTGCTCAAATCATCTGTGAAGGTCAGAAAATAATGATACCTGCTACGAACCTCAATATTCATCGGACCACATACATCTGTATGTATGATTTCCAACAAATCTGTTGCTCTCTCCATAGTTCCTGAGAACGGCGTTTTAGTCATCTTGCCTATGAGGCACGGTTCGCAAGCATCAAGTGATTCATAATCAAGTGATTCCAAAATCCCATCAGTATGGAGTTTCTTCATGCGCTTTACACCAATATGACCTAAACGGCAGTGCCACAAATAAGTTGCACTATCATTATTAACTTTGCATCTTTTGGCTTCATTATTATGATTATGTGTATCACTACGATCGAGATCCAACAAACCATTTTCGTTGGTGTGTATGACCATCGAAGGTTTTTATTCATGTTAAACAGAACAACAATTGTTCTCTAACTTAAATGAATAACCGTATTGCAATAAACATGATCAAATCATATTCATGCTCAACGCAAACACCAAATAACACTTATTTAGTTTCAACACTAATCCCGAAAGTATAGGGAGTGTGCGATGATGATCATATCAATCTTGGAACTACTTCCAACACACATCGTCACCTCTCCTTTTACTATTCTCTGTTTATTCTGCAACTCCCGTTTCGAGTTACTACTCTTAAGCAACTGAACCAGTATCAATTACCGAGGGGTTGCTATAAACACTAGTAAAGTACACATCAGTAATCTTTATATCAAATATACCTTTGTTCACTTTGCCATCCTTCTTATCCACCAAATAGTTGGGGTAGTACCGCTTCCAGTGACCAGTCCCTTTGTAGTAGAAGCACTTAGTCTCAGGCTTAGGACTAAACTTAGGCTTCTTCACTTGAGCAGCAACTTGCTTGCCGTTCTTCTTGAAGTTCCCCTTCTTTCCCTTTGCCCTTTTCTTGAAACTAGTGGTCTTGTTAACCATCAACACTTGATGTTTTTCTTGATTTCTACCTTCATCGATTTCAGCATCACGAAGAGCTCGGGAATTACTTTCGTCATCCCTTGCATACTATAGTTCATCACGAAGTTCTACTAACTTGGTGATGATGACTAGAGAATTCTGTCAATCACTATTTTATCTAGAAGATTAACTCCCACTTGATTCAAGCGATTGTAGTACCCAGACAATCTGAGCACATGCTCACTAGTTGAGCAATTCTCCTCCATCTTTTAGCTATAGAACTTGTTGGAGACTTCATATCTCTCAACTCGGGTATTTGCTTGAAATATTAACTTCAACTCCTGGAACATCTCATATGGTCCATGACGTTCAAAACGTCTTTGAAATCCCGATTCTAAGCCGTTAAGCATGGTGCACTAAACTATCAAGTAGTCATCATATTGAGCTAGCCAAACGTTCATAACGTCTGCATCTGCTCTTGCAATAGGTCTGTCACCTATCGGTGCATCAAGGACATAATTTTTCTGTGCAGCAATGAGGATAATCCTCAGATCACGGATCCAATCCGCATCTTTGCTACTAACATCTTTCAACATAATTTTATCTAGGAACATATCAAAAATAAAATAGGGAAGCAACAACGCGAGCTATTGATCTACAACATAATTTGCAAAATACTATCAGGACTAAGTTCATGATAAATTTAAGTTCAATTAATCATATTACTTAAGAACTCCCACTTAGATAGACATCCCTCTAATCCTCTAAGTGATCACGTGATCCATATCAACTAAACCATGTCCGATCATCACGTGAGATGGAGTAGTTTCAACGGTGAACATCACTATGTTGATCATATCTACTATATGATTCACGCTCGACCTTTCGGTCTCCGTGCTCCGAGGCCATATCTGTTATATGCTAGGCTCGTCAAGTTTAACCTGAGTATTCCGCGTGTGCAACTGTTTTGCACCCGAAGTATTTGAACGTAGAGCCTATCACACCCGATTATCACGTGGTGTCTCAGCACGAAGAACTTTCGCAACGGCGCATACTCAGGGAGAACACTTATACTTTGATAATTTAGTGAAGGATCATCTTATAATGCTACCGTCAAACAAAGCAAGATAAGATGCATAAAGGATTAACATCACATGCAATCAATATAAGTGATATGATATGGCCATCATCATCTTGTGCTTTGTGATCTCCATCTCCGAAGCACCGTCATGATCACCATTGTCACCGGCGCGACACCTTGATCTCCATCGTAGCATCGTTGTCGTCTCGTCAATCTTATGCTTCTACGACTATCGCTACCGGTTAGTGATAAAGTAAAGCATTACATGGCGATTGCATTGCATACAATAAAACGACAACCATATGGCTCCTGCCAGTTGCCGATAACTCGGTTACAAAACATGATCATCTCATACAACACATTATATCACATCATGTCTTGACCATATCACATCACAACATGCCCTGCAAAAACAAGTTAGACGTCCTCTACTTTGTTGTTGCAAGTTTTACGTGGCTGCTACGGGCTTAGCAAGAACCGTTCTTACCTACGCGTCAAAACCACAACGATAGTTTGTCAAGTTGGTGCTGTTTTAACCTTCGCAAGGACCGGGCGTAGCCACGCTCGGTTCAACTAAAGTGAGAGAGACAGACACCCGCCGGTAACCTTTAAGCAACGAGTGCTCGCAACGGTGAAACCAGTCTCGCGTAAGCATACGCGTAATGTCGGTCCGGGCCGCTTCATCTCACAATACCGCTGAACCAAAGTATGATATGCTGGTAAGCAGTATGACTTATATCGCCCACAACTCACTTGTGTTCTACTCGTGCATAGCATCAACGCATAAAACCAGGCTCGGATGCCACTGTTGGGGAACGTAGTAATTTCAAAAAAATTCCTACGCACACGCAAGATCATGGGGATGCATAGCAACGAGAGGGGAGAGTGTTGTCCACGTACCCTCATAGACCGACAGCGGAAGCGTTATCACAACGCGGTTGATGTAGTCGTACGTCTTCACGATCCGACCGATCAAGTACCGAACGGACGGAACCTCCGAGTTCTACACACGTTCAGCTCGATGACGTCCCTCGAACTCCGATCCAGCCGAGTGTTGAGGGAGAGTTTCGTCAGCACGACGGCGTGGTGACGATGATGACGTTCCACCGACGCAGGGCTTCGCCTAAGCTCCGCAACGGTATTATCGAGGTGTAATTTGGTGGAGGGAGGCACCGCACACGGCTAAGAGATCACAAGGATCAATTGTTGTGTCCATGGGGTGCCCCCCTGCCCCCGTATATAAAGGAGCAAGGGAGGAGGAGGCCGGCCCTAGGAGGGGGCGCACCAAGTGTGGAGTCCTACTAGGACTCCCTAGTCCTAGTAGGATTCCACCTCCCATATGGAATAGGAAAAGAGGAAGGGAAAAAGAGAAGGAAGGAAGGGGGCGCCCCCCTTCCCTAGTCCAATTCGGACCAGACCAAGGGGAGGGGTGCGGCCACCCTTGAGGCCCTTTTCCTTCTTTCCCGTATGGCCCAATAAGGCCCAATACGTATTCCCGTAACTCTCCGGTACTCCGAAAAATACTCGAATCACTCGGCACTTTTCCGAAGTCCGAATATAGTCGTCCAATATATCGATCTTTACGTCTCGGCCATTTCGAGACTCCTCGTCATGTCCCCGATCTCATCCGGGACTCCAAACTCCTTCGGTACATCAACATACATAAACTCATAATAAAACTGTCATCGTAACTTTAAGCGTGCAGACCCTACGGGTTCGAGAACTATGTAGACATGACCGAGACACGTCTCCGGTCAATAACCAATATCGGGACCTGGATGCCCATATTGGCTCCCACATATTCTACGAAGATCTTTATCGGTCAGACCGCAAAACAACATACGTTGTTCCCTTTGTCATCGGTATGTTACTTGCCCGAGATTTGATCGTCGGTATCTCGATACCTAGTTCAATCTCGTTACCGGCAAGTCTCTTTACTCATTCCGTAACACATCATCCCGCAACTAACTCATTAGTCACAATGCTTGCAAGGCTTATAGTGATGTGCATTACCGAGTGGGCCCAGAGATACCTCTCCGACAATAGGAGTGACAAATCCTAATCTCGAAATACGCCAACCCAACAAGTACCATTGGAGACACCTGTAGAGCACCTTTATAATCACCCATTTACGTTGTGACGTTTGGTAGCACACAAAGTGCTCCTCCGGTAAACGGGAGTTGCATAATCTCATAGTCATAGGAACATGTATAAGTCATGAAGAAAGCAATAGCAACATACTAAACGATCGGGTGCTAAGCTAACGGAACGGGTCAAGTCAATCACGGCATTCTCCTAATGAGGTGATCCCATTAATCAAATGACAACTCATGTCTATGGCTAGGAAACATAACCATCTTTGATTAACGAGCTAGTCAAGTAGAGGCATACTAGTGACACTCTGTTTGTCTATGTATTCACACATGTATTATGTTTCCGGTTAATACAATTCTAGCATCAATAATAAACATTTACAATGATATAAGGAAATATATAATACTTTATTATTGCCTCTAAGGCATATTTCATTCAGAAGGCTCGTGGTTCCGAGAGGGAATGTGTCACCTCCATGTGCGAAACTAGATACGTACACTGCCTTCTCCCGCCTTAATTTTTTTACACTGGCAGATTAGACCAAATAGAAGTATCTTGCTAAAATTTTGAATTATTCCAGGTTCGTTTGGCCATTTTTATACATTAATTAAGTTTCTGCGAATTTAATGTGCATAATTCAAATTTGAACTACAAGCACATGCTCCAGTGCACCAAAGTTGGTTGAAAATCACATGTGTGTCCTTGGGTGAATTTATAGGTCCCATGCAAGAAATGGGAATGAAATTCAAACATCTGGGCGTCGTGGCTCGGCCGGAAAGATTGAGAAACTTGGTTTTTTAATTCCTCTAAATCCAAAACACACCTGAAAATCATGAAACTTGGCATGGTGACATGACATGGCACCAACATGCTGCGGTATTTTTTGGCCGAATTGGGACAAGCTTTGGTGCAAGCTTCCTGCAAACCGGAGCTTCCCTCAAGAAGGCTCGTGGTTCTGAGAGGGAACGTGTCACCTCCGTGTGCGAAACGACATACGCACACTGCCTTCTCCCTCCTTAACTTTTTTACACGGGAAGATTAGACCAAATAGAAGTATCGTGCTAAATTTTGGAATTATTCCGGGTCCATTTGGCCTTTTTATACATTAATTAAATTTCTGCGCATTTAATGTGCATAATTCAAATTTTAACTACAAGCACATGCTCCAGTGCACCAAAGTTGGTTGAAAATCACATGTGTGTCCTTGGGTGAATTTATAGGTCCCATGCAAGAAATGGGAATGAAATTCAAACATCTGGGCGTCGTGGCTCGGCCGGCAAGATTGAGAAACTTGGTTTTTTAATTCCTGTAAATCCAAAACACACCTGACAATGATGAAACTTGGCATGGTGACATGACATGGCACCAACATGCTGCCGTATTTTTTTGGCCGAATTGGGACAAGCTTTGGTGTAAGCTTCCCTCAAGAAGTCTCGTGGTTCTGAGAGGGAACGTGTCACCTCCGTGTGCGAAACGACATACGCACACTGCCTTCTCCCTCCTTAACTTTTTTACACGGGAAGATTAGACCAAATAGAAGTATCGTGCTAAATTTTGCAATTATTCCGGGTCCGTTTGACCTTTTTACACATTAATTGAGTTTCCGCGCATTTAATGTGCATAATTCAAATTGGAACTACAAGCACATGCTCCAGTGCACCAAAGTTGGTTGAAAAGCCACATGTGTGTCCTTGGGTGAATTTCTAGGTCCCATGCAAGAAATGGGAATGAAATTCAAACATCTGGGCGTCATGGCTCGGCCGGAAATATTGAGAAACTTGGTATTTTTAATTCCTGAAAATCCAAAACACGCCTGAAAATCATGAAACTTGGCATGGTGACATGACATGGCACCAACATGCTGCAGTATTTTTTTGGCCAAATTGGGACAAGCTTTGGTGTTAGCTTCCTGCAAACCGGAGCTTCCTTCAAGAAGGCTCGTGGTTCCGAGAGGGAACGTGTCACCTCCGTGTGCGAAACGAGATACGTACACTGCCTTCTCCCGCCTTAATTTTTTTACACTGGCAGATTAGACCAAATAGAAGTATCGTGCAATTTTTTTGAATTATTCTGGGTTCGTTTGGCCTTTTTTATACATTAATTGAGTTTCTGCGCATTTAATGTGCGTAATTCAAATTTGAACTACAAGCACATGCTCCAGTGCACCAAAGATGGTTGAAAAATCACATGGGTGTCCTTGGGTGAATTTATAGTACTCATGCAAGAAATGGGAATGAAATTCAAACATCTGGGCATCGTGGCTCGGCCGGAAAGATTGAGAAACTTGGTTTTTTAATTCCTGTAAATCCAAAACATTCCTGAAAATCATGAAACTTGGCATGGTGTCATGACATGGCACCAACATGCTGCGGTAATTTTTTTGACCGAATTGGGACAAGCTCTGGTGTAAGCTTCTTGCAAACCGGAGCTTCCCTTAAGAAGGCTCGTGGTTCCGAGAGGGAACGTGTCACCTCCGTGTGCGAAACGAGATATGTACACTGCCTTCTCCCGCCTTAATTTTTTACACTGGCAGATTAGACCAAATAGAAGTATCTTGCTAAAATTTTGAATTATTCCGGGTTCGTTTGGCCTTTTTTATACATTAATTGAGTTTCTGCGCATTTAATGTGCATAATTCAAATTTGAACTATAAGAACATTCTCCGGTGCACCAAAGTTGGTTGAAAAATCACATGTGTATCCTTGGGTGAATTTCTAGGTGCCATGCAAGAAATGGGAATGAAATTCAAACATCTGGGCGTCGTGGCTTGGCCGGAAAGATTGAGAAACTTGGTTTTTTAATTCCTGTAAACCCAAAACACGCCTAAAAATCATGAAATTTGGCATGGTTTCATGACATGGCACCAACATGCTGCAGTATTTTTTTGGCCAAATTGGGACAAGCTTTGGTGTTAGCTTCCTGCAAACCGGAGCTTCCTTCAAGAGGGCTCGTGGTTCCGAGAGGGAACGTGTCACCTCCGTGTGCGAAACGAGATACGTACACTGCCTTCTCCCGCCTTAATTTTTTTACACTAGCAGATTAGACCAAATAGAAGTATCGTGCTAAAATTTTGAATTATTTCGGGTTCGTTTGGCCTTTTGATACATTAATTGAGTTTCTGCGCATTTAATGTGCATAATTCAAATTTGAACTACAAGCACATGCTCCAGTGCACCAAAGATGGTTGAAAAATCACATGTGTGTCCTTGCGTGAATTTATAGGTCCCATGCAAGAAATGGGAATGAAATTCAGACATCTGGGCGTCGTGGCTCTGCCGGAAAGATTGAGAAACTTGGTTTTTTAATTCCTGTAAATCCAAAACACGCCTAAACATCATGAAACTTGCCATGGTGTCATGACATGGTACCAACATGCTGCGGTAATTTTTTTGGCCTAATTGGGACAAGCTTTGGTGTAAGCTTTTTGCAAATCGGAGCTTCCCTCAAGAAGGCTCGTGGTTCCGAGAGGGAACGTGTCACCTCCATGTGCGAAATGAGATACGTACACTGCCTTTCCCGCCTTAATTTTTTACACTAGCAGATTAGACCAAATAGAAGTATCGTGCTAAAATTTTGAATTATTCCGGGTTCGTTTGGCCTTTTTATACATTAATTGAGTTTCTGCGCATTTAATGTGAATAATTCAAATTTGAACTACAAGCACATGCTCCAGTGCACCAAAGATGGTTGAAAAATCACACGTGTGTCCTTGGGTGAATTTATAGTACTCATGCAAGAAATCGGAATGAAGCTCAAACATCTGGGCGTCATGGCTCGGCCGGAAAGATTGAGAAATTTGGTTTTTTAATTCTTGTAAATCCAAAAACATGCCTCAAAATCATGAAACTTGGCATGGTGTCATGACATGGCACCAACATGCTGCGGTAATTTTTCTAGCCGAATTGGGACAAGCTTTGGTGTAAGCTTCTTGCAAACCAGAGCTTCCCTCAAGAAGGCTCGTGGTTCCGACAGGGAATGTGTCACCTCCGTGTGTGAAACGACATACGCACACTGCCTTCTCCCTCCTTAATTTTTTTACACAGGCAGATTAGACCAAATAGAAGTAGCATGCTAAATTTTGGAATTATTCCGGGTTCGTTTAGCCATTTTATGCATTAATTGAGTTTCTCCGCATTTAATGTGCATAATTCAAATTTGAACTACAAGCACATGCTCCAGTGCACCAAACTTGGTTGAAAAGCCACATGTGTGTCCTTGGGTGAATTTCTAGGTCCCATGCAAGAAATGGGAATGAAATTCAAACATCTGGGCGTCATGGCTCGGCCGGAAATATTGAGAAACTTGGAATTTTTAATTCCTGTAAATCCAAAACACGCCTAAAAATCATGAAACTTGGCAGGGTGTCATGACATGGCACCAACATGCTGCGGTAATTTTTTTGGCCGAATTAGGACAAGCTTTGGTATAAACTTCTTGCAAACCGGAGCTTCCCTCAAGAAGGCTCGTGGTTCCGAGAGGGAACGTGTCACCTCCATGTGCGAAACAAGATATGTACACTCCCTTCTCCCGCCTTAATTTTTTACACTGGCAGATTAGACCAAATAGAAGTATCATGCTAAATTTTTTAATTATTTCGGGTTCGTTTGGCCTTTTTTATACATTAATTGAGTGTCTGCGCATTTAACGTGCATAATTCAAATTTGAACTACAAGCACATGCTCCAGTGCACCAAAGATAGTTGAAAAATCACATGTGTGTCCTTGGGTGAATTTATCGTACTCATGCAAGAAATGGGAATGAAATTCAAACATCTGGGCGTCGTCGCTCGGCCGGAAAGATTAAGAAACTTGGTTTTTTAATTCCTGTAAATCCAAAACATGCCTGAAAATCATGAAACTTGGCATGGTGTCATGACATGGCACCGACATGCTGCGGTAATTTTTTGACCGAATTGGGACAAGCTTTGGTGTAAGCTTGTTACAAACCGGAGCTTCCCTTAAGAAGGCTCGTGGTTCCGAGAGGGAACGTGTCACCTCCGTGTGCGAAACGAGATACGTACACTGCCTTCTCCCGCCTTAATTTTTTTACACTGGCAGATTAGACCAAATAGAAGTATCTTGCTAAAATTTTGAATTATTCCGGGTTTGCTTGGCCTTTTTTATACATTAATCGGGTTTCTGCGCATTTAATGTGCATAATTCAAATTTGAACTACAAGCACATGCTCCAGTGCACCAAAGTTGGTTGAAAAATCACATGTGTTTCCTTGGGTGAATTTATAGGTCCCATGCAAGAAATGGGAATGAAATTCAAACATCTGGGCGTCGTGGCTCGGCCGGAAAGATTGAGAAACTTGGTTTTTTAATTCCTGTAAATCCAAAACACGCCTAAACATCATGAAACTTGCCATGGTGTCATGACATGGCACCAACATGCTGCGGTAATTTTTTTGGCCGAATTGGGACAAGCTTTGGTGTAAGCTTCCTGCAAATCAGAGCTTCCCTCAAGAAGCCTCGTGGTTCCGAGAGGGAACGTGTCACCTCCGTGTGCGAAACGAGATACGTACACTGCCTTTCCCGCCTTAATTTTTTTACACTAGCAGATTAGACCAAATAGAAGTATCGCGCTAAAATTTTGAATTATTCCGGGTTCGTTTGGCCTTTTTATACATTAATTGAGTTTCTGCGCATTTAATGTGAATAATTCAAATTTGAACTACAAGCACATGCTCCAGTGCACCAAAGATGGTTGAAAAATCACATGTGTGTCCTTGGGTGAATTTATAGTACTCATGCAAGAAATGGGAATGAAATTCAAACATCTGGGCGTCATGGCTCGGCCGGAAAGATAGAGAAATTTGGTTTTTTAATTCCTGTAAATCCAAAACATGCCTGAACATCATGAAACTTGGCATGGTGTCATGACATGGCACCAACATGCTGCGGTAATTTTTCTAGCTGAATTGGGACAAGCTTTGGTCTAAGCTTCTTGCAAACCAGAGCTTCCCTCAAGAAGGCTCGTGGTTCCGACAGGGAATGTGTCACCTCCGTGTGCGAAACGACATACGTACACTGCCCTCTCCCTCCTTAATTTTTTTACACAGGCAGATTAGACCAAATAGAAGTAGCATGCTAAATTTTGGAATTATTCCGGGTTCGTTTAGCCATTTTTATGCATTAATTGAGTTTCTCCGCATTTAATTTGCATACTTCAAATTTGAACTACAAGCACATGCTCCACTACACCAAAGTTGGTTGAAAAATCACATGTGTGTCCTTGGGTGAATTTCGAGGTCCCATGCAAGAAATGGGAATGAAATTCAAAAATTTGCGCATCGTGGCTCGGCCGGAAATATTGAGAAACTTGGTTTTTTAATTCCTGTAAATCCAAAACACGCCTGAAAATCATGAAACTTGGCATGGTGTCATGACATGGCACCAACATACTGCGGTAATTTTTTTGGCCGAATTGGGACAAGCTTTTGTGTAATCTTCTTGCAAACCGGAGCTTCCCTCAAGAAGGCTCGTGGTTCCGAGAGGGAACGTGTCACCTCCGCGTGTGAAACGAGATACGTACACTGCCTTCTCCCGCCTTAATTTTTTTACACTGGCAGATTAGACCAAATAGAAGTATCTTGCTAAAATTTTGAATCATTCCGGGTTCATTTGGCCTTTTTATACATTAATTAAGTTTCTGCGCATTTAATGTGCATAATTCAAATTTGAACTACAATCACATCCTCCATTGCACCAAAGTTGGTTGAAAATCACATGTGTGTCCTTGGGTGAATTTATAGGTCCCATGCAAGAAATGGGAATGAAATTCAAACATCTGGGCGTCGTGGCTCGGCCAGCAAGATTGAGAAACTTGGTTTTTTAATTCCTGTAAATCCAAAACACACCTGAAAATCATGAAACTTGGCATGGTGACATGACATGGCACCAACATGTTGCGGTAATTTTTTCGGCCGAATTGGGACAAGCTTTGGTGTAAGCTTCCTGCAAACCGGAGCTTCCCTCAAGAAGGCTCGTGGTTCCGAGAGGTGACGTGTCACCTCCGTGGGCGAAATGACATACGCACACTGCCTTCTCCCTCCTTAACTTTTTTACACGGGAAGATTAGACCAAATAGAAGTATCGTGCTAAAATTTGGAATTATTCCGGGTCCATTTGGCCTTTTTTATACATTAATTGAGTTTCCGTGCATTTAATGTGCATAATTCAAATTGGAACTACAAGCACATGCTCCGGTGCACCAAAGTTGGTTCAAAAGCCACATGTGTGTCCTTGGGTGAATTTCTAGGTCGCATGCAAGAAATGGGAATGAAATTCAAACATCTGGGCGTCATGGCTCGGCCGGAAATATTGAGAAACTTGGTATTTTTAATTCCTGTAAATCCAAAACACGCCTGAAAATTATGAAACTTGGCATGGTGTCATGACATGGCACCAACATGCTGCGGTTATTTTTTTGACCGAATTGGGACAAGCTCTGGTGTAAGCTTCTTGCAAACCAGAGCTTCCCTTAGGAAGGCTCGCGGTTCCGAGAGCGAACGTGTCACCTCCGTGTGCGAAACGAGATATGTACACTGCCTTCTCCCGCCTTAATTTTTTACACTGGCAGATTAGACCAAATAGAAGTATCTTGCTAAAATTTTGAATTATTCCGGGTTCGTTTGGCCTTTTTTATACATTAATTGAGTTTCTGCGCATTTAATGTGCATAATTCAAATTTGAACTACAAGCACATGCTCCGGTGCACCAAAGTTGGTTGAAAAATCACATGTGTGTCCTTGGGTGAATTTATAGGTCCCATGCAAGAAATGGGAATGAAATTCAAACATCTGTGCGTCGTGGCTCGGCCGGAAAGATTGAGAAACTTGGTTTTTTAATTCCTGTAAACCCAAAACACGCCTAAAAATCATGAAACTTGGCATGGTGTCATGACATGGCACCAACATGCTACGGTATTTTTTTGGCCAAATTGGGACAAGCTTTGGTGTAAGCTTCCTGCAAACCGGAGCTTCCCTCAAGAAGGATCGTGGTTCCGAAAGGGAACGTGTCACCTCCGTGTGCGAAACGAGATACGTACACTGCCTTCTCCCGCCTTAATTTTTTTACACTAGCAGATTAGACCAAATAGAAGTATCGTGCTAAAATTTTCAATTATTCCGGGTTTGTTTGGCCTTTTTATACATTAATTGAGTTTCTTCGCATTTAATGTGCATAATTCAAATTTGAAGTACAAGCACATGCTCCAGTGCACCAAAGTTGGTTGAAAAATCACATGTGTGTCGTTGCGTGAATTTATAGGTCCCACGCAAGAAATGGGAATGAAATTCAAACATCTGCGCGTCGTGGCTCGGCCAGAAAGATTGAGAAACTTGGTTTTTTTAATTCTGTAAATCCAAAACACGCCTGAAAATCATGAAACTTGGCATGGTGTCATGACATGGCACCAACATGCTGCGGTACTTTTTTTGGCCTAATTGGGACAAGCTTTGGTGTAAGCTTCTTGCAAATCGGAGCTTCCCTCAAGAAGGCTCGTGGTTCCGAGAGGGAACGTGTCACCTCCATGTGCAAATCGAGATACGTACACTGCCTTCTCCCGCCTTAATTTTTTTACACTGGCAGATTAGACCAAATAGAAGTATCTTGCTAAAATTTTGAATTATTCCGGGTTCATTTGGCCTTTTTTCTACATTAATTGAGTTTCTGCGCATTTAATGTGCATAATTCAAATTTGAACTACAAGCACATGCTCCAGTGCACCAAAGTTGGTTAAAAATCACATGTGTGTCCTTGGGCGAATTTATAGGTCCCATGCAAGAAATGGGAATGGAATTCAAACATCTGGGCGTCGTGGCTCGGCCGGAAAGATTGAGAAACTTGGTTTTTTAATTCCTGTAAATCCAAAACACGCCTAAACATCATGAAACTTGCCATGGTGTCATGACATGGCACCAACATGCTGCGGTAATTTTTTTGGCCGAATTGGGACAAGCTTTGGTGTAAGCTTCTTGCAAACCGGAGCTTCCCTCAAGAAGGCTCGTGGTTCCGAGAGGGAACGTGTCACCTCCGTGTCCGAAACGAGATACGTACACTGCCTTTCCCGCCTTAATTTTTTTACACTAGCAGATTAGACCAAATAGAAGTATCGTGCTAAAATTTTGAATTATTCCGGGTTCGTTTGGCCTTTTTTATACATTAATTGAGTTTCTGCGCATTTAATGTGAATAATTCAAATTTGAACTACAAGCACATGCTCCAGTGCACCAAAGATGGTTGAAAAATCACATGTGTGTCCTTGGGTGAATTTATAGTACTCATGCAAGAAATGGGAATGAAATTCAAACATCTGGGCATCATGGCTCGGCCGGAAAGATTGAGAAACTTGGTTTTTTAATTCCTGTAAATCCAAAACATGCCTGAAAATCATGAAACTTGGCATGGTGTCATGACATGGCACCAACATGCTGCGGTAATTTTTCTAGCTGAATTGGGACAAGCTTTGGTGTAAGCTTCTTGCAAACCAGAGCTTCCCTCAAGAAGGCTCGTGGTTCCGACAGGGAATGTGTCACCTCCGTGTGCGAAACGACATACGTACACTGCCTTCTCCCTCCTTAATTTTTTTACACAGGCAGATTAGACCAAATAGAAGTAGCATGCTAAATTTTGGAATTATTCCGGGTTCGTTCAGCCTTTTTTATGCATTAATTGAGTTTCTCCGAATTTAATGTGCATAATTCAAATTTGAACTACAAGCACATGCTCCACTACACCAAAGTTGGTTGAAAAATCACATGTGTGTCCTTGGGTGAATTTCTAGGTCCCATGCAAGAAATGGGAATGAAATTCAAAAATTTGGGCATCGTGGCTCGGCCGGAAATATTGAGAAAGTTGGTTTTTTAATTCCTGTAAATCCAAAACACGCCTGAAAATCATGAAACTTGGCTTGCTGTCATGACATGGCACCAACATACTGCGGTAATTTTTTTGGCCGAATTGGGACAAGCTTTTGTGTAATCTTCTTGCAAACCGGAGCTTCCCTCAAGAAGGCTCGTGGTTCCGAGAGGGAACGTGTCACCTCCGTGTGTGAAACGAGATACGTACACTGCCTTCTCCCGCCTTAATTTTTTTACACTGGCAGATTAGACCAAATAGAAGTATCTAGCTAAAATTTTGAATTATTCCGGGTTCATTTGGCCTTTTTATACATTAATTAAGTTTCTGCGCATTTAATGTGCATAATTCAAATTTGAACTACAAGCACATGCTCCAGTGCACCAAAGTTGGTTGAAAATCACATGTGTGTCCTTGGGTGAATTTATAGGTCCCATGCAAGAAATGGGAATGAAATTCAAACATCTGGGCGTCGTGGCTCGGCCGGCAAGATTGAGAAACTTGGTTTTTTAATTCCTGTAAATCCAAAACACACCTGAAAATCATGAAACTTTGCATGGTGACATGACATGGCACCAACATGTTGCGGTAATTTTTTTCGCTGAATTGGGACAAGCTTTGGTGTAAGCTTCCTGCAAACCGGAGCTTCCCTCAAGAAGACTCGTGGTTCCGAGAGGGAACGGGTCACTTCCGTGGGCGAAACGACATACGCACACTGCCTTCTCCCTCCTTAACTTTTTTACACGGGAAGATTAGACCAAATAGAAGTATCGTGTTAATTTTTGGAATTATTCCGGGTCCATTTGGCCTTTTTTATACATTAATTGAGTTTCCGTGCATTTAATGTGCATAATTAAAATTGGAACTACAAGCACATGCTCCGGTGCACCAAAGTTGGTTGAAAAGCCACATGTGTGTCCTTGGGTGAATTTCTAGGTCCCATGCAAGAAATGGGAATGAAATTCAAACATCTGGGCGTCATGGCTCGGCCGGAAATATTGAGAAACTTGGTATTTTTAATTCCTGTAAATCCAAAACACGCCTGAAAATCATGAAACTTGGCATGGTGACATGACATGGCACCAACATGCTGCGGTAATTTTTTTGACCGAATTGGGACAAGCTCTGGTGTAAGCTTCTTGCAAACCAGAGCTTCCCTTAGGAAGGCTCGTGGTTCCGAGAGGGAACGTGTCACCTCCGTGTGCGAAACGAGATATGTACACTGCCTTGTCCCACCTTAATTTTTTACACAGGCAGATTAGACCAAATAGAAGTATCTTGCTAAAATTTTGAATTATTCCAGGTTCGTTTGGCCTTTTTTATACATTAATTGAGTTTCTGCGCATTTAATGTGCATAATTCAAATTTGAACTACAAGCACATGCTCCGGTGCACCAAAGTTGGTTGAAAAATCACATGTGTGTCCTTGGGTGAATTTATAGGTCCCATGCAAGAAATGGGAATGAAATTCAAACATCTGTGCGTCGTGGCTCGGCCGGAAAGATTGAGAAACTTGGTTTTTTAATTCCTGTAAACCCAAAACACGCCTAAAAATCATGAAACTTGGCATGGTGTCATGACATGGCACCAACATGCTGCGGTATTTATTTGGCCAAATTGGAACAAGCTTTGGTGTAAGCTTCCTGCAAACCGGAGCTTCCCTCAAGAAGGATCGTGGTTCCGAGAGGGAACGTGTCACCTCCGTGTGCGAAACGAGATACGTACACTGCCTTCTCCCGCCTTAATTTTTTTACACTAGCAGATTAGACCAAATAGAAGTATCGTGCTAAAATTTTCAATTATTCCGGGTTCGTTTGGCCTTTTTATACATTAATCGGGTTTCTGCACATTTAATGTGCATAATTCAAATTTCAACTACAAGCACATGCTCCAGTGCACCAAAGTTGGTTGAAAAATCACATGTGTGTCCTTGTGTGAATTTATAGGTCCCAGGCAAGAAATGGGAATGAAATTCAAACATCTGCGCGTCGTGGCTCGGCCAGAAAGATTGAGAAACTTGGTTTTTTAATTCTGTAAATCCAAAACACGCCTGAAAATCATGAAACTTGGCATGGTGTCATGACATGGCACCAACATGCTGCGGTAATTTTTTTGGCCTAATTGGGACAAGCTTTGGTGTAAGCTTCTTGCAAATCGGAGCTTCCCTCAAGAAGGCTCGTGGTTCCGAGAGGGAACGTGCAACCTCCATGTGCAAAACGAGATACGTACAGTGCCTTCTCCCGCCTTAATTTTTTTACACTGGCAGATTAGACCAAATAGAAGTATCTTGCTAAAATTTTGAATTATTCCGGGTTCGTTTGGCCTTTTTTCTACAATAATTGAGTTTCTGCGCATTTAATGTACATAATTCAAATTTGAACTACAAGCACATGCTCCAGTGCACCAAAGTTGGTTAAAAATCACATGTGTGTCCTTGGGCGAATTTATAGGTCCCATGCAAGAAATGGGAATGAAATTCAAACATCTGGGCGTCGTGGCTCTGCCGGAAAGATTGAGAAACTTGGTTTTTTAATTCCTGTAAATCCAAAACACACCTGAAAATCATGAAACCTGGCATGGTGTCATGACATGGCACCAACATGCTGGGGTAATTTTTTGGCCGAATTAGGACAAGCTTTTGTGTAAGCTTCCTGCAAACCGGAGCTTCCCTCAAGAAGGCTCGTGGTTCCGAGAGGGAACGTGTCACCTCCGTCTGCGAAATGACATACGCACACTGCCTTCTCCCTCCTTAACTTTTTTACACGGGAAGATTAGACCAAATAGAAGTATCGTGCTAAATTTTGGAATTATTACGGGTCCGTTTGGCCTTTTTATACATTAATTGAGTTTATGCGCATTTAATGTGCATAATTAAAATTGGAACTACAAGCACATGGTCCAGTGCACCAAACTTGGTTGAAAAGACACATGTGTGTCCTTGGGTGAATTTCTAGGTCACATGCAAGAAATGGGAATGAAATTCAAACATCTGGGCGTCATGGCTCGGCCGAAAATATTGAGAAACT
This sequence comes from Triticum aestivum, assembly GCF_018294505.1. NCBI lineage: Eukaryota > Viridiplantae > Streptophyta > Magnoliopsida > Poales > Poaceae > Triticum > Triticum aestivum. The sequence goes on along the minus strand of NC_057805.1, from coordinate 354,361,263 downwards.
TGGAATTTTTAATTCCTGTAAATCCAAAACACGCCTAAAAATCATGAAACTTGGCAGGGTGTCATGACATGGCACCAACATGCTGCGGTAATTTTTTTGGCCGAATTAGGACAAGCTTTGGTGTAAGCTTCTTGCAAACCGGAGCTTCCCTCAAGAAGGCTTGTGGTTCCGAGAGGGAACTTGTCACCTCCATGTGCGAAACGAGATACGTACACTGCCTTCTCCCGCCTTAATTTTTTACACTGGAATATTAGACCAAATAGAAGTATCATGCTAAATTTTTTAATTATTTCGGGTTCGTATGGCCTTTTTTATACATTAATTGAGTGTCTGCGCATTTAATGTGCATAATTCAAATTTGAACTACAAGCACATGCTCCAGTGCACCAAAGATAGTTGAAAAATCACATGTGTGTCCTTGGGTGAATTTATAGTACTCATGCAAGAAATGGGAATGAAATTCAAACATCTGGGCGTCGTGGCTCGGCCGGAAAGATTAAGAAACTTGGTTTTTTAATTCCTGTAAATCCAAAACATGCCTGAAAATCATGAAACTTGGCATGGTGTCATGACATGGCACCGACATGCTGCGGTAATTTTTTGACCAAATTGGGACAAGCTTTCGTGTAAGCTTCTTGCAAACCGGAGCTTCCCTCAAGAAGGCTCGTGGTTCCGAGAGGGAACGTGTCACCTCCGTGTGCGAAACGAGATACGTACACTGCCTTCTCCCGCCTTAATTTTTTTACACAGGCAGATTAGACCAAATAGAAGTATCGTGCTAAATTTTGAATTATTCCGGGTTCGTTTGGCCTTTTTATACATTAATTGAGTTTCTGGGCATTTAATGTGCATAATTCAAATTTGAACTACAAGCACATGCTCCAGTGCACCAAAGTTGGTTGAAAAATCACATGTGTGTCCTTGGGTGAATTTATAGGTCCCATGCAAGAAATGGGAATGAAATTCAAACATCTGGGCGTCGTGGCTCGCCGGAAAGATTGAGAAACTTGGTTTTTTAATTCCTGTAAATCCAAAACACGCCTGAAAATCATGAAACTTGGCATGGTGTCATGACATGGCACCAACATGCTGCGGTAATTTTTTTGGCCGAATTGGGACAAGCTTTGGTGTAAGCTTCTTGCAAACCGGAGCTTCCCTCAAGAAGGCTCGTGGTTCCGAGAGGGAACGTGTCACCTCCGTGTGCGAAACGAGATACGTACACTGCCTTCTCCCGCCTTAATTTTTTTACACAGGCAGATTAGATCAAATAGAAGTATCGTGCTAAATTTTGAATTATTCTGGGTTCGTTTGGCATTTTTATGCATTAATTGAGTTTCTGGGCATTTAATGTGCATAATTCAAATTTGAACTACAAGCACATGCTCCAGTGCACCAAAGTTGTTTGAAAAATCACATGTGTGTCCTTGGGTGAATTTATAGGTCCCATGCAAGAATGGGAATGAAATTCAAACATCTGGGCGTCGTGGCTCGCCGGAAAGATTGAGAAACTTGGTTTTTTAATTCCTGTAAATCCAAAACATGCCTGAAAATCATGAAACTTGGCATGGTGTCATGACATGGCACCAACATGCTGCGGTAATTTTTTTGGCCGAATTGGGACAAGCTTTGGTGTAAGCTTCTTGCAAACCGGAGCTTCCCTCAAGAAGGCTCGTGGTTCCGAGAGGGAACGTGTCACCTCCGTGTGCGAAACGACATACGTACACTGCCTTCTCCCTCCTTAATTTTTTTACACAGGCAGATTAGACCAAATAGAAGTATCGTGCTAAATTTGGAATTATTCTGGGTTCGTTTGGCCTTTTTATGCATTAATTGAGTTTCTACGCATTTAATGTGCATAATTCAAATTTGAACTACAAGCACATGCTCCAGTGCACCAAAGTTGTTTGAAAAATCACATGTGTGTCCTTGGGTGAATTTCTAGGTCCCATGCAAGAAATGGGAATGAAATTCAAACATCTGGGCATCGTGGCTCGGCCGGAAAGATTGAGAAACTTGGTTTTTTAATTCCTGTAAATCCAAAACACGCCTGAAAATCATGAAACTTGGCATGGTGTCATGACATGGCACCAACATGCTGCGGTAATTTTTTTGGCCGAATTGGGACAAGCTTTGGTGTAAGCTTCTTGCAAACCGGAGCTTCCCTCAAGAAGGCTCGTGGTTCCGAGAGGGAACGTGTCACCTCCGTGTGCGAAACGAGATACGTACACTGCCTTCTCCCGCCTTAATTTTTTTACACGGCAGATTAGACCAAATAGAAGTATCGTGCTAAATTTTGAATTATTCCGGGTTCGTTTGGCCTTTTTATGCATTAATTGAGTTTCTGGCATTTAATGTGCATAATTCAAATTTGAACTACAAGCACATGCTCCAGTGCACCAAAGTTGGTTGAAAAATCACATGTGTGTCCTTGGGTGAATTTCTAGGTCCCATGCAAGAAATGGGAATGAAATTCAAACATCTGGGCGTCGTGGCTCGGCCGGAAAGATTGAGAAACTTGGTTTTTTAATTCCTGTAAATCCAAAACACGCCTGAAAATCATGAAACTTGGCATGGTGTCATGACATGGCACCAACATGCTGCGGTAATTTTTTGGCCGAATTGGGACAAGCTTTGGTGTAAGCTTCTTGCAAACCGGAGCTTCCCTCAAGAAGGCTCGTGGTTCCGAGAGGGAACGTGTCACCTCCGTGTGCGAAACGAGATACGTATACTGCCTTCTCCCGCCTTAATTTTTTACACAGGCAGATTAGACCAAATAGAAGTATCGTGCTAAATTTTGGAATTATTCCGGGTTCGTTTGGCCTTTTTATGCATTAATTGAGTTTCTGGGCATTTAATGTGCATAATTCAAATTTGAACTACAAGCACATGCTCCAGTGCACCAAAGTTGGTTGAAAAATCACATGTGTGTCCTTGGGTGAATTTATAGGTCCCATGCAAGAAATGGGAATGAAATTCAAACATCTGGGCGTCGTGGCTCGGCCGGAAAGATTGAGAAACTTGGTTTTTTAATTCCTGTAAATCCAAAACACGCCTGAAAATCATGAAACTTGGCATGGTGTCATGACATGGCACCAACATGCTGCGGTAATTTTTTTGGCCGAATTGGGACAAGCTTTGGTGTAAGCTTCTTGCAAACCGGAGCTTCCCTCAAGAAGGCTCGTGGTTCCGAGAGGGAACGTGTCACCTCCGTGTGCGAAACGAGATACGTACACTGCCTTCTCCCGCCTTAATTTTTTACACAGGCAGATTAGACCAAATAGAAGTATCGTGCTAAATTTTGAATTATTCTGGGTTCGTTTGGCCTTTTTATACATTAATTGAGTTTCTGCGCATTTAATGTGCATAATTCAAATTTGAACTACAAGCACATGCTCCAGTGCACCAAAGTTGGTTGAAAAATCACATGTGTGTCCTTGGGTGAATTTATAGGTCCCATGCAAGAAATGGGAATGAAATTCAAACATCTGGGCGTCGTGGCTCGGCCGGAAAGATTGAGAAACTTGGTTTTTAATTCCTGTAAATCCAAAACACGCCTGAAAATCATGAAACTTGGCATGGTGTCATGACATGGCACCAACATGCTGCGGTAATTTTTTTGGCCGAATTGGGACAAGCTTTGGTGTAAGCTTCTTGCAAACCGGAGCTTCCCTCAAGAAGGCTCGTGGTTCCGAGAGGGAACGTGTCACCTCCGTGTGCGAAACGAGATACGTACACTGCCTTCTCCCGCCTTAATTTTTTTACACTGGCAGATTAGACCAAATAGAAGTATCGTGCTAAATTTTGGAATTATTCCGGGTTCGTTTGGCCATTTTTATACATTAATTGAGTTTCTGCGCATTTAATGTGCATAATTCAAATTTGAACTACAAGCACATGCTCCAGTGCACCAAAGTTGGTTGAAAAATCACATGTGTGTCCTTGGGTGAATTTATAGGTCCCATGCAAGAAATGGGAATGAAATTCAAACATCTGGGCGTCGTGGCTCGGCCGGAAAGATTGAGAAACTTGGTTTTTTAATTCCTGTAAATCCAAAACACGCCTGAAAATCATGAAACTTGGCATGGTGTCATGACATGGCACCAACATGCTGCGGTAATTTTTTTGGCCGAATTGGGACAAGCTTTGGTGTAAGCTTCTTGCAAACCGGAGCTTCCCTCAAGAAGGCTCGTGGTTCCGAGAGGGAACGTGTCACCTCCGTGTGCGAAACGAGATACGTATACTGCCTTCTCCCGCCTTAATTTTTTTACACAGGCAGATTAGACCAAATAGAAGTATCGTGCTAAATTTTGAATTATTCGGGTTCGTTTGGCCTTTTTATACATTAATTGAGTTTCTGGGCATTTAATGTGCATAATTCAAATTTGAACTACAAGCACATGCTCCAGTGCACCAAAGTTGGTTGAAAAATCACATGTGTGTCCTTGGGTGAATTTATAGGTCCCATGCAAGAGATGGGAATGAAATTCAAACATCTGGGCGTCGTGGCTCGGCCGGAAAGATTGAGAAACTTGGTTTTTAATTCCTGTAAATCCAAAACACGCCTGAAAATCATGAAACTTGGCATGGTGTCATGACATGGCACCAACATGCTGCGGTAATTTTTTGGCCGAATTGGGACAAGCTTTGGTGTAAGCTTCTTGCAAACCGGAGCTTCCCTCAAGAAGGCTCGTGGTTCCGAGAGGGAACGTGTCACCTCCGTGTGCGAAACTAGATACGTATACTGCCTTCTCCCGCCTTAATTTTTTTACACAGGCAGATTAGACCAAATAGAGGTATCGTGCTAAATTTTGAATTATTCCGGGTTCGTTTGGCATTTTTATGCATTAATTGAGTTTCTGGCATTTAATGTGCATAATTCAAATTTGAACTACAAGCACATGCTCCAGTGCACCAAAGTTGTTTGAAAAATCACATGTGTGTCCTTGGGTGAATTTCTAGGTCCAATGCAAGAGATGGGAATGAAATTCAAACATCTGGGCGTCGTGGCTCGCCCGGAAAGATTGAGAAACTTGGTTGTTTAATTCCTGTAAATCCAAAACATGCCTGAAAATCATGAAACTTGGCATGGTGTCATGACATGGCACCAACATGCTGCCGTAATTTTTCTGACCGAATTGGGACAAGCTTTGCTGTAAGCTTCTTGCAAACCGGAGCTTCCCTCAAGAAGACTCGTGGTTCCGAGAGGGAACATGTCACCTCCGTGTGCGAAACGAGATACGTATATTGCCTTCTCCCACCTTATGTTTTTTACACAGGCAGATTAGATCAAATAGAGGTATCGTGCTAAAATTTGGAATTATTCCGTGTTCGTTTGGCATTTTTATGCATTAATTGAGTTTCTGGGCATTTAATGTGCATAATTCAAATTTGAACTACAAGAATATGCTCCAGTGCACCAAAGTTGTTTGAAAAATCACATGTGTGTCCTTGGGTGAATTTCTAGGTCCTATGCAAGAGATGGGAATGAAATTCAAACATCTGGGCGTCGTGGCTCGCCCGGAAAGATTGAGAAACTTGGTTGTTTAATTCCTGTAAATCCAAAACACGCCTGAAAATCATGAAACTTGGCATGGTGTCATGACATGGCACCAACATGCTGCCGTAATTTTTCTGTCCGAATTGGGACAAGCTTTGGTGTAAGCTTCTTGCAAACCGGAGCTTCCCTCAAGAAGGCTCGTGGTTCCGAGAGGGAACGTGTCACCTCCGTGTGCGAAACGAGATACGTATACTGCCTTCTCCCGCCTTAATTTTTTTACACAGGCAGATTAGACCAAATAGAAGTATCGTGCTAAATTTTGGAATTATTCCGGGTTCGTTTGGCATTTTTATGCATTAATTGAGTTTCTGGGCATTTAATGTGCATAATTCAAATTTGAACTACAAGCACATGCTCCAGTGCACCAAAGTTGTTTGAAAAATCACATGTGTGTCCTTGGGTGAATTTATAGGTCCCATGCAAGAGATGGGAATGAAATTCAAACATCTAGGCGTCGTGGCTCGCCGGAAAGATTGAGAAACTTGGTTTTTTAATTCCTGTAAATCCAAAACACGCCTGAAAATCATGAAACTTGGCATGGTGTCATGACATGGCACCAACATGCTGCGGTAATTTTTTTGGCCGAATTGGGACAAGCTTTGGTGTAAGCTTCTTGCAAACCGGAGCTTCCCTCAAGAAGGCTCGTGGTTCCGAGAGGGAACGTGTCACCTCCGTGTGCGAAACGAGATACGTATACTGCCTTCTCCCGCCTTAATTTTTTTACACAGGCAGATTAGACCAAATAGAGGTATCGTGCTAAAATTTGAATTATTCGGGTTCGTTTGGCATTTTTATGCATTAATTGAGTTTCTGGCATTTAATGTGCATAATTCAAATTTGAACTACAAGCACATGCTCCAGTGCACCAAAGTTGTTTGAAAAATCACATGTGTGTCCTTGGGTGAATTTATAGGTCCCATGCAAGAGATGGGAATGAAATTCAAACATCTGGGCGTCGTGGCTCGCCCGGAAAGATTGAGAAACTTGGTTTTTTAATTCCTGTAAATCAAAACACGCCTGAAAATCATGAAACTTGGCATGGTGTCATGACATGGCACCAACATGCTGCGGTAATTTTTTGGCCGAATTGGGACAAGCTTTGGTGTAAGCTTCTTGCAAACCGGAGCTTCCCTCAAGAAGGCTCGTGGTTCCGAGAGGGAACGTGTCACCTCCGTGTGCGAAACGAGATACGTATACTGCCTTCTCCCGCCTTAATTTTTTTACACAGGCAGATTAGACCAAATAGAAGTATCGTGCTAAATTTTGGAATTATTCCGGGTTCGTTTGGCATTTTTATGCATTAATTGAGTTTCTGGGCATTTAATGTGCATAATTCAAATTTGAACTACAAGCACATGCTCCAGTGCACCAAAGTTGTTTGAAAAATCACATGTGTGTCCTTGGGTGAATTTATAGGTCCCATGCAAGAGATGGGAATGAAATTCAAACATCTGGGCGTCGTGGCTCGCCGGAAAGATTGAGAAACTTGGTTTTTTAATTCCTGTAAATCAAAACACGCCTGAAAATCATGAAACTTGGCATGGTGTCATGACATGGCACCAACATGCTGCGGTAATTTTTTGGCCGAATTGGGACAAGCTTTGGTGTAAGCTTCTTGCAAACCGGAGCTTCCCTCAAGAAGGCTCGTGGTTCCGAGAGGGAACGTGTCACCTCCGTGTGCGAAACGAGATACGTATACTGCCTTCTCCCGCCTTAATTTTTTTACACAGGCAGATTAGACCAAATAGAAGTATCGTGCTAAATTTTGAATTATTCCGGGTTCGTTTGGCATTTTTATGCATTAATTGAGTTTCTGGCATTTAATGTGCATAATTCAAATTTGAACTACAAGCACATGCTCCAGTGCACCAAAGTTGTTTGAAAAATCACATGTGTGTCCTTGGGTGAATTTATAGGTCCCATGCAAGAGATGGGAATGAAATTCAAACATCTGGGCGTCGTGGCTCGCCCGGAAAGATTGAGAAACTTGGTTTTTTAATTCCTGTAAATCCAAAACACGCCTGAAAATCATGAAACTTGGCATGGTGTCATGACATGGCACCAACATGCTGCGGTAATTTTTTTGGCCGAATTGGGACAAGCTTTGGTGTAAGCTTCTTGCAAACCGGAGCTTCCCTCAAGAAGGCTCGTGGTTCCGAGAGGGAACGTGTCACCTCCGTGTGCGAAACTAGATACGTATACTGCCTTCTCCCGCCTTAATTTTTTTACACAGGCAGATTAGACCAAATAGAAGGTATCGTGCTAAATTTCGGAATTATTCCGGGTTCGTTTGGCATTTTTATGCATTAATTGAGTTTCTGGGCATTTAATGTGCATAATTCAAATTTGAACTACAAGCACATGCTCCAGTGCACCATAGTTGTTTGAAAAATCACATGTGTGTCCTTGGGTGAATTTATAGGTCCCATGCAAGAGATGGGAATGAAATTCAAACATCTGGGCGTCGTGGCTCGCCGGAAAGATTGAGAAACTTGGTTTTTTAATTCCTGTAAATCAAAAACACGCCTGAAAATCATGAAACTTGGCATGCTCTCATGACATGGCACCAACATGCTGCCGTAATTTTTTTGGCCGAATTGGGACAGGCTTTGGTGTAAGCTTCTTGCAAACCGGAGCTTCCCTCAAGAAGACTCGTGGTTCCGAGAGGGAACGTGTCACCTCCGTGTGCGAAACTAGATACGTATACTGCCTTCTCCCGCCTTAATTTTTTTACACAGGCAGATTAGATCAAATAGAGGTATCGTGCTAAAATTTTGAATTATTCTGGGTTCGTTTGGCATTTTTATGCATTAATTGAGTTTCTGGGCATTTAATGTGCATAATTCAAATTTGAACTACAAGCACATGCTCCAGTGCACCAAAGTTGTTTGAAAAATCACATGTGTGTCCTTGGGTGAATTTATAGGTCCCATGCAAGAGATGGGAATGAAATTCAAACATCTGGGCGTCGTGGCTCGCCCGGAAAGATTGAGAAACTTGGTTTTTTAATTCCTGTAAATCAAAACACGCCTGAAAATCATGAAACTTGGCATGGTGTCATGACATGGCACCAACATGCTGCGGTAATTTTTTGGCCGAATTGGGACAAGCTTTGGTGTAAGCTTCTTGCAAACCGGAGCTTCCCTCAAGAAGGCTCGTGGTTCCGAGAGGGAACGTGTCACCTCCGTGTGCGAAACGAGATACGTATACTGCCTTCTCCCGCCTTAATTTTTTTACACAGGCAGATTAGACCAAATAGAAGTATCGTGCTAAATTTTGAATTATTCCGGGTTCGTTTGGCATTTTTATGCATTAATTGAGTTTCTGGGCATTTAATGTGCATAATTCAAATTTGAACTACAAGCACATGCTCCAGTGCACCAAAGTTGTTTGAAAAATCACATGTGTGTCCTTGGGTGAATTTATAGGTCCCATGCAAGAGATGGGAATGAAATTCAAACATCTGGGCGTCGTGGCTCGCCCGGAAAGATTGAGAAACTTGGTTTTTTAATTCCTGTAAATCAAAACACGCCTGAAAATCATGAAACTTGGCATGGTGTCATGACATGGCACCAACATGCTGCGGTAATTTTTTTGGCCGAATTGGGACAAGCTTTGGTGTAAGCTTCTTGCAAACCGGAGCTTCCCTCAAGAAGGCTCGTGGTTCCGAGAGGGAACGTGTCACCTCCGTGTGCGAAACTAGATACGTATACTGCCTTCTCCCGCCTTAATTTTTTACACAGGCAGATTAGATCAAATAGAAGTATCGTGCTAAATTTTGGAATTATTCTGGGTTCGTTTGGCATTTTTATGCATTAATTGAGTTTCTGGGCATTTAATGTGCATAATTCAAATTTGAACTACAAGCACATGCTCCAGTGCACCAAAGTTGTTTGAAAAATCACATGTGTGTCCTTGGGTGAATTTATAGGTCCCATGCAAGAGATGGGAATGAAATTCAAACATCTGGGCGTCGTGGCTCGCCCGGAAAGATTGAGAAACTTGGTTTTTAATTCCTGTAAATCAAAACACGCCTGAAAATCATGAAACTTGGCATGGTGTCATGACATGGCACCAACATGCTGCGGTAATTTTTTTGGCCGAATTGGGACAAGCTTTGGTGTAAGCTTCTTGCAAACCGGAGCTTCCCTCAAGAAGGCTCGTGGTTCCGAGAGGGAACGTGTCACCTCCGTGTGCGAAACGAGATACGTATACTGCCTTCTCCCGCCTTAATTTTTTACACAGGCAGATTAGACCAAATAGAAGTATCGTGCTAAAATTTTGAATTATTCTGGGTTCGTTTGGCATTTTTATGCATTAATTGAGTTTCTGGGCATTTAATGTGCATAATTCAAATTTGAACTACAAGCACATGCTCCAGTGCACCATAGTTGTTTGAAAAATCACATGTGTGTCCTTGGGTGAATTTATAGGTCCCATGCAAGAGATGGGAATGAAATTCAAACATCTGGGCGTCGTGGCTCGCCCGGAAAGATTGAGAAACTTGGTTTTTAATTCCTGTAAATCAAAAACACGCCTGAAAATCATGAAACTTGGCATGGTGTCATGACATGGCACCAACATGCTACGGTAATTTTTTTGGCCGAATTGGGACAAGCTTTGGTGTAAGCTTCTTGCAAACCGGAGCTTCCCTCAAGAAGACTCGTGGTTCCGAGAGGGAACGTGTCACCTCCGTGTGCGAAACTAGATACGTATATTGCCTTCTCCCGCCTTAATTTTTTTACACAGGCAGATTAGATCAAATAGAGGTATCGTGCTAAATTTTGAATTATTCTGGGTTCGTTTGGCATTTTTATGCATTAATTGAGTTTCTGGGCATTTAATGTGCATAATTCAAATTTGAACTACAAGAATATGCTCCAGTGCACCAAAGTTGTTTGAAAAATCACATGTGTGTCCTTGGGTGAATTTATAGGTCCTATGCAAGAGATGGGAATGAAATTCAAACATCTGGGCGTCGTGGCTCGCCCGGAAAGATTGAGAAACTTGGTTTTTAATTCCTGTAAATCAAAACACGCCTGAAAATCATGAAACTTGGCATGGTGTCATGACATGGCACCAACATGCTACGGTAATTTTTTGGCCGAATTGGGACAAGCTTTGGTGTAAGCTTCTTGCAAACCGGAGCTTCCCTCAAGAAGACTCGTGGTTCCGAGAGGGAACGTGTCACCTCCGTGTGCGAAACTAGATACGTATACTGCCTTCTCCCGCCTTAATTTTTTTACAGAGGCAGATTAGACCAAATAGAAGAATCGTGCTAAATTTTGGAATTATTATGGGTTCGTTTGTCATTTTTATGCATTAATTGAGTTTTTGTGCTTTTAATGTGCATAATTCAAATTTGAACTACAAGCACATGCTCCAGTGCACCAAAGTTGTTTGAAAAATCACATGTGTGTCCTTGGGTGAATTTATAGGTCCCATGCAAGAGATGGGAATGAAATTCAAACATCTGGGCGTCGTGGCTCGCCCGGAAAGATTGAGAAACTTGGTTTTTTAATTCCTGTAAATCCAAAACACGCCTGAAAATCATGAAACTTGGCATGGTGTCATGACATGGCACCAACATGCTGCGGTAATTTTTTTGGCCGAATTGGGACAAGCTTTGGTGTAAGCTTCTTGCAAACCGGAGCTTCCCTCAAGAAGGCTCGTGGTTCCGAGAGGGAACGTGTCACCTCCGTGTGCGAAACGAGATACGTATACTGCCTTCTCCCGCCTTAATTTTTTTACACAGGCAGATTAGACCAAATAGAAGTATCGTGCTAAATTTTGGAATTATTCCGGGTTCGTTTGGCATTTTTATGCATTAATTGAGTTTCTGGGCATTTAATGTGCATAATTCAAATTTGAACTACAAGCACATGCTCCAGTGCACCAAAGTTGTTTGAAAAATCACATGTGTGTCCTTGGGTGAATTTATAGGTCCCATGCAAGAGATGGGAATGAAATTCAAACATCTGGGCGTCGTGGCTCGGCCGGAAAGATTGAGAAACTTGGTTGTTTAATTCCTGTAAATCCAAAACACGCCTAAAAATCATGAAACTTGGCATGGTGTCATGACATGGCACCAACATGCTGCCGTAATTTTTCTGTCCGAATTCGGACAAGCTTTGGTGTAAGCTTCTTGCAAACCGGAGCTTCCCTCAAGAAGGCTCGTGGTTCCGAGAGGGAACGTGTCACCTCCGTGTGCGAAACGAGATACGTATACTGCCTTCTCCCGCCTTAATTTTTTTACACAGGCAGATTAGACCAAATAGAAGTATCGTGCTAAATTTTGGAATTATTCCGGGTTCGTTTGGCATTTTTATGCATTAATTGAGTTTCTGGCATTTAATGTGCATAATTCAAATTTGAACTACAAGCACATGCTCCAGTGCACCAAAGTTGTTTGAAAAATCACATGTGTGTCCTTGGGTGAATTTATAGGTCCCATGCAAGAGATGGGAATGAAATTCAAACATCTGGGCGTCGTGGCTCGCCCGGAAAGATTGAGAAACTTGGTTTTTTAATTCCTGTAAATCCAAAACACGCCTGAAAATCATGAAACTTGGCATGGTGTCATGACATGGCACCAACATGCTACGGTAATTTTTTTGGGCGAATTGGGACAAGCTTTGGTGTAAGCTTCTTGCAAACCGGAGCTTCCCTCAAGAAGGCTCGTGGTTCCGAGAGGGAACGTGTCACCTCCGTGTGCGAAACTAGATACGTATACTGCCTTCTCCCGCCTTAATTTTTTTACACAGGCAGATTAGACCAAATAGAAGTATCGTGCTAAATTTTGGAATTATTCTGGGTTCGTTTGGCATTTTTATGCATTAATTGAGTTTCTGGGCATTTAAGTGCATAATTCAAATTTGAACTACAAGCACATGCTCCAGTGCACCAAAGTTGTTTGAAAAATCACATGTGTGTCCTTGGGTGAATTTATAGGTCCCATGCAAGAGATGGGAATGAAATTCAAACATCTGGGCGTCGTGGCTCGCCCGGAAAGATTGAGAAACTTGGTTTTTTAATTCCTGTAAATCCAAAACACGCCTGAAAATCATGAAACTTGGCATGGTGTCATGACATGGCACCAACATGCTGCGGTAATTTTTTGGCCGAATTGGGACAAGCTTTGGTGTAAGCTTCTTGCAAACCGGAGCTTCCCTCAAGAAGGCTCGTGGTTCCGAGAGGGAACGTGTCACCTCCGTGTGCGAAACGAGATACGTATACTGCCTTCTCCCGCCTTAATTTTTTTACACAGGCAGATTAGACCAAATAGAAGTATCGTGCTAAATTTTGGAATTATTCCGGGTTCGTTTGGCATTTTTATGCATTAATTGAGTTTCTGGGCATTTAATGTGCATAATTCAAATTTGAACTACAAGCACATGCTCCAGTGCACCAAAGTTGTTTGAAAAATCACATGTGTGTCCTTGGGTGAATTTATAGGTCCCATGCAAGAGATGGGAATGAAATTCAAACATCTGGGCGTCGTGGCTCGCCGGAAAGATTGAGAAACTTGGTTTTTTAATTCCTGTAAATCCAAAACACGCCTGAAAATCATGAAACTTGGCATGGTGTCATGACATGGCACCAACATGCTGCGGTAATTTTTTTGGCCGAATTGGGACAAGCTTTGGTGTAAGCTTCTTGCAAACCGGAGCTTCCCTCAAGAAGGCTCGTGGTTCCGAGAGGGAACGTGTCACCTCCGTGTGCGAAACGAGATACGTATACTGCCTTCTCCCGCCTTAATTTTTTTACACAGGCAGATTAGACCAAATAGAAGTATCGTGCTAAATTTTGGAATTATTCCGGGTTCGTTTGGCATTTTTATGCATTAATTGAGTTTCTGGGCATTTAATGTGCATAATTCAAATTTGAACTACAAGCACATGCTCCAGTGCACCAAAGTTGTTTGAAAAATCACATGTGTGTCCTTGGGTGAATTTATAGGTCCCATGCAAAAGATGGGAATGAAATCAAAACATCTGGGCGTCGTGGCTCGGCCGGAAAGATTGAGAAACTTGGTTTTTTAATTCCTGTAAATCCAAAACACGCCTGAAAATCATGAAACTTGGCATGGTGTCATGACATGGCACCAACATGCTGCGGTAATTTTTTGGCCGAATTGGGACAAGCTTTGGTGTAAGCTTCTTGCAAACCGGAGCTTCCCTCAAGAAGGCTCGTGGTTCCGAGAGGGAACGTGTCACCTCCGTGTGCGAAACGAGATACGTACACTGCCTTCTCCCGCCTTAATTTTTTTACACAGGCAGATTAGACCAAATAGAAGTATCGTGCTAAATTTTGGAATTATTCTGGGTTCGTTTGGCCTTTTTATGCATTAATTGAGTTTCTGGGCATTTAATGTGCATAATTCAAATTTGAACTACAAGCACATGCTCCAGTGCACCAAAGTTGTTTGAAAAATCACATGTGTGTCCTTGGGTGAATTTATAGGTCCCATGCAAGAAATGGGAATGAAATTCAAACATCTGGGCGTCGTGGCTCGCCGGAAAGATTGAGAAACTTGGTTTTTTAATTCCTGTAAATCCAAAACACGCCTGAAAATCATGAAACTTGGCATGGTGTCATGACATGGCACCAACATGCTGCGGTAATTTTTTTGGCCGAATTGGGACAAGCTTTGGTGTAAGCTTCTTGCAAACCGGAGCTTCCCTCAAGAAGGCTCGTGGTTCCGAGAGGGAACGTGTCACCTCCGTGTGCGAAACTAGATACGTATACTGCCTTCTCCCGCCTTAATTTTTTTACACAGGCAGATTAGACCAAATAGAAGGTATCGTGCTAAATTTTGAATTATTCTGGGTTCGTTTGGCATTTTTATGCATTAATTGAGTTTCTGGGCATTTAATGTGCATAATTCAAATTTGAACTACAAGCACATGCTCCAGTGCACCAAAGTTGTTTGAAAAATCACATGTGTGTCCTTGGGTGAATTTATAGGTCCCATGCAAGAGATGGGAATGAAATTCAAACATCTGGGCGTCGTGGCTCGCCCGGAAAGATTGAGAAACTTGGTTTTTTAATTCCTGTAAATCCAAAACACGCCTGAAAATCATGAAACTTGGCATGGTGTCATGACATGGCACCAACATGCTGCGGTAATTTTTTTGGCCGAATTGGGACAAGCTTTGGTGTAAGCTTCTTGCAAACCGGAGCTTCCCTCAAGAAGGCTCGTGGTTCCGAGAGGAACGTGTCACCTCCGTGTGCGAAACGAGATACGTACACTGCCTTCTCTTGCCTTAATTTTTTTACATAGGCAGATTAGACCAAATAGAAGTATCGTGCTAAATGTTGGAATTATTCCGGGTTCGTTTGGCCTTTTTATACATTAATTGAGTTTCTGGGCATTTAATGTGCATAATTCAAATTTGAACTACAAGCACATGCTCCAGTGCACCAAAGTTGGTTGAAAAATCACATGTGTGTCCTTGGGTGAATTTATAGGTCCCATGCAAGAAATGGGAATGAAATCCAAACATCTGGGCGTCGTGGCTCGGCCGGAAAGATTGAGAAACTTGGTTTTTTAATTCCTGTAAATCCAAAACACGCCTGAAAATCATGAAACTTGGCATGGTGTCATGACATGGCACCAACATGCTGCGGTAATTTTTTTGGCCGAATTGGGACAAGCTTTGGTGTAAGCTTCTTGCAAACCGGAGCTTCCCTCAAGAAGGCTCGTGGTTCCGAGAGGGAACGTGTCACCTCCGTGTGCGAAACGAGATACGTACACTGCCTTCTCCCGCCTTAATTTTTTTACACAGGCAGATTAGACCAAATAGAAGTATCGTGCTAAATTTGGAATTATTCTGGGTTCGTTTGGCCTTTTTATGCATTAATTGAGTTTCTGGCATTTAATGTGCATAATTCAAATTTGAACTACAAGCACATGCTCCAGTGCACCAAAGTTGTTTGAAAAATCACATGTGTGTCCTTGGGTGAATTTATAGGTCCCATGCAAGAGATGGGAATGAAATTCAAACATCTGGGCGTCGTGGCTCGCCGGAAAGATTGAGAAACTTGGTTTTTTAATTCCTGTAAATCCAAAACACGCCTGAAAATCATGAAACTTGGCATGGTGTCATGACATGGCACCAACATGCTGCGGTAATTTTTTGGCCGAATTGGGACAAGCTTTGGTGTAAGCTTCTTGCAAACCGGAGCTTCCCTCAAGAAGGCTCGTGGTTCCGAGAGGGAACGTGTCACCTCCGTGTGCGAAACGAGATACGTACACTGCCTTCTCCCGCCTTAATTTTTTTACACAGGCAGATTAGACCAAATAGAAGTATCGTGCTAAATTTTGAATTATTCCGGGTTCGTTTGGCCTTTTTATACATTAATTGAGTTTCTGCGCATTTAATGTGCATAATTCAAATTTGAACTACAAGCACATGCTCCAGTGCACCAAAGTTGTTTGAAAAATCACATGTGTGTCCTTGGGTGAATTTATAGGTCCCATGCAAGAATGGGAATGAAATTCAAACATCTGGGCGTCGTGGCTCGCCGGAAAGATTGAGAAACTTGGTTTTTTAATTCCTGTAAATCCAAAACACGCCTGAAAATCATGAAACTTGGCATGGTGTCATGACATGGCACCAACATGCTGCGGTAATTTTTTTGGCCGAATTGGGACAAGCTTTGGTGTAAGCTTCTTGCAAACCGGAGCTTCCCTCAAGAAGGCTCGTGGTTCCGAGAGGGAACGTGTCACCTCCGTGTGCGAAACGACATACGTACACTGCCTTCTCCCGCCTTAATTTTTTTACACAGGCAGATTAGACCAAATAGAAGTATCGTGCTAAATTTTGGAATTATTCGGGTTCGTTTGGCCTTTTTTATACATTAATTGAGTTTCTGGCATTTAATGTGCATAATTCAAATTTGAACTACAAGCACATGCTCCAGTGCACCAAAGTTGTTGAAAAATCACA
The DNA here is from genome assembly GCF_018294505.1 of Triticum aestivum. Lineage (NCBI taxonomy): Eukaryota > Viridiplantae > Streptophyta > Magnoliopsida > Poales > Poaceae > Triticum > Triticum aestivum. Next base: position 354,344,754 of record NC_057805.1, on the reverse strand, counting down.
TGTGTGTCCTTGGGTGAATTTATAGGTCCCATGCAAGAAATGGGAATGAAATTCAAACATCTGGGCGTCGTGGCTCGGCCGGAAAGATTGAGAAACTTGGTTTTTTAATTCCTGTAAATCCAAAACACGCCTGAAAATCATGAAACTTGGCATGGTGTCATGACATGGCACCAACATGCTGCGGTAATTTTTTTGGCCGAATTGGGACAAGCTTTGGTGTAAGCTTCTTGCAAACCGGAGCTTCCCTCAAGAAGGCTCGTGGTTCCGAGAGGGAACGTGTCACCTCCGTGTGCGAAACGAGATACGTACACTGCCTTCTCCCGCCTTAATTTTTTTACACAGGCAGATTAGACCAAATAGAAGTATCGTGCTAAATTTTGGAATTATTCCGGGTTCGTTTGGCCTTTTTATACATTAATTGAGTTTCTGGGCATTTAATGTGCATAATTCAAATTTGAACTACAAGCACATGCTCCAGTGCACCAAAGTTGGTTGAAAAATCACATGTGTGTCCTTGGGTGAATTTCTAGGTCCCATGCAAGAAATGGGAATGAAATTCAAACATCTGGGCGTCGTGGCTCGGCCGGAAAGATTGAGAAACTTGGTTTTTTAATTCCTGTAAATCCAAAACACGCCTGAAAATCATGAAACTTGGCATGGTGTCATGACATGGCACCAACATGCTGCGGTAATTTTTTGGCCGAATTGGGACAAGCTTTGGTGTAAGCTTCTTGCAAACCGGAGCTTCCCTCAAGAAGGCTCGTGGTTCCGAGAGGGAACGTGTCACCTCCGTGTGCGAAACGACATACGTACACTGCCTTCTCCCGCCTTAATTTTTTTACACAGGCAGATTAGACCAAATAGAAGTATCGTGCTAAATTTTGGAATTATTCCGGGTTCGTTTGGCCTTTTTATACATTAATTGAGTTTCTGGCATTTAATGTGCATAATTCAAATTTGAACTACAAGCACATGCTCCAGTGCACCAAAGTTGGTTGAAAAATCACATGTGTGTCCTTGGGTGAATTTATAGGTCCCATGCAAGAAATGGGAATGAAATTCAAACATCTGGGCGTCGTGGCTCGGCCGGAAAGATTGAGAAACTTGGTTTTTTAATTCCTGTAAATCCAAAACACGCCTGAAAATCATGAAACTTGGCATGGTGTCATGACATGGCACCAACATGCTGCGGTAATTTTTTTGGCCGAATTGGGACAAGCTTTGGTGTAAGCTTCTTGCAAACCGGAGCTTCCCTCAAGAAGGCTCGTGGTTCCGAGAGGGAACGTGTCACCTCCGTGTGCGAAACGAGATACGTACACTGCCTTCTCCCGCCTTAATTTTTTACACAGGCAGATTAGACCAAATAGAAGTATCGTGCTAAATTTTGGAATTATTCCGGGTTCGTTTGGCCTTTTTTATACATTAATTGAGTTTCTGGGCATTTAATGTGCATAATTCAAATTTGAACTACAAGCACATGCTCCAGTGCACCAAAGTTGGTTGAAAAATCACATGTGTGTCCTTGGGTGAATTTCTAGGTCCCATGCAAGAAATGGGAATGAAATTCAAACATCTGGGCGTCGTGGCTCGGCCGGAAAGATTGAGAAACTTGGTTTTTTAATTCCTGTAAATCCAAAACACGCCTGAAAATCATGAAACTTGGCATGGTGTCATGACATGGCACCAACATGCTGCGGTAATTTTTTTGGCCGAATTGGGACAAGCTTTGGTGTAAGCTTCTTGCAAACCGGAGCTTCCCTCAAGAAGGCTCGTGGTTCCGAGAGGGAACGTGTCACCTCCGTGTGCGAAACGACATACGTACACTGCCTTCTCCCGCCTTAATTTTTTTACACAGGCAGATTAGACCAAATAGAAGTATCGTGCTAAATTTTGGAATTATTCCGGGTTCGTTTGGCCTTTTTATACATTAATTGAGTTTCTGCGCATTTAATGTGCATAATTCAAATTTGAACTACAAGCACATGCTCCAGTGCACCAAAGTTGGTTGAAAAATCACATGTGTGTCCTTGGGTGAATTTATAGGTCCCATGCAAGAAATGGAATGAAATTCAAACATCTGGGCGTCGTGGCTCGGCCGGAAAGATTGAGAAACTTGGTTTTTTAATTCCTGTAAATCCAAAACACGCCTGAAAATCATGAAACTTGGCATGGTGTCATGACATGGCACCAACATGCTGCGGTAATTTTTTTGGCCGAATTGGGACAAGCTTTGGTGTAAGCTTCTTGCAAACCGGAGCTTCCCTCAAGAAGGCTCGTGGTTCCGAGAGGGAACGTGTCACCTCCGTGTGCGAAACGAGATACGTACACTGCCTTCTCCCGCCTTAATTTTTTACACAGGCAGATTAGACCAAATAGAAGTATCGTGCTAAATTTTGGAATTATTCCGGGTTCGTTTGGCCTTTTTATACATTAATTGAGTTTCTGGGCATTTAATGTGCATAATTCAAATTTGAACTACAAGCACATGCTCCAGTGCACCAAAGTTGGTTGAAAAATCACATGTGTGTCCTTGGGTGAATTTCTAGGTCCCATGCAAGAAATGGGAATGAAATTCAAACATCTGGGCGTCGTGGCTCGGCCGGAAAGATTGAGAAACTTGGTTTTTTAATTCCTGTAAATCCAAAACACGCCTGAAAATCATGAAACTTGGCATGGTGTCATGACATGGCACCAACATGCTGCGGTAATTTTTTTGGCCGAATTGGGACAAGCTTTGGTGTAAGCTTCTTGCAAACCGGAGCTTCCCTCAAGAAGGCTCGTGGTTCCGAGAGGGAACGTGTCACCTCCGTGTGCGAAACGAGATACGTACACTGCCTTCTCCCGCCTTAATTTTTTACACAGGCAGATTAGACCAAATAGAAGTATCGTGCTAAATTTTGGAATTATTCCGGGTTCGTTTGGCCTTTTTATACATTAATTGAGTTTCTGGCATTTAATGTGCATAATTCAAATTTGAACTACAAGCACATGCTCCAGTGCACCAAAGTTGGTTGAAAAATCACATGTGTGTCCTTGGGTGAATTTATAGGTCCCATGCAAGAAATGGGAATGAAATTCAAACATCTGGGCGTCGTGGCTCGGCCGGAAAGATTGAGAAACTTGGTTTTTTAATTCCTGTAAATCCAAAACACGCCTGAAAATCATGAAACTTGGCATGGTGTCATGACATGGCACCAACATGCTGCGGTAATTTTTTTGGCCGAATTGGGACAAGCTTTGGTGTAAGCTTCTTGCAAACCGGAGCTTCCCTCAAGAAGGCTCGTGGTTCCGAGAGGGAACGTGTCACCTCCGTGTGCGAAACGAGATACGTACACTGCCTTCTCCCGCCTTAATTTTTTTACACAGGCAGATTAGACCAAATAGAAGTATCGTGCTAAATTTTGGAATTATTCCGGGTTCGTTTGGCCTTTTTTATACATTAATTGAGTTTCTGGGCATTTAATGTGCATAATTCAAATTTGAACTACAAGCACATGCTCCAGTGCACCAAAGTTGGTTGAAAAGCCACATGTGTGTCCTTTGGGTGAATTTCTAGGTCCCATGCAAGAAATGGGAATGAAATTCAAACATCTGGGCGTCGTGGCTCGGCCGGAAAGATTGAGAAACTTGGTTTTTAATTCCTGTAAATCCAAAACACGCCTGAAAATCATGAAACTTGGCATGGTGTCATGACATGGCACCAACATGCTGCTGTAATATTTTTGGCCGAATTGGGACAAGCTTTGGTGTAAGCTTCTTGCAAACCGGAGCTTCCCTCAAGAAGGCGTGGTTCCGAGAGGGAACGTGTCACCTCCGTGTGCGAAACGAGATACGTACACTGCCTTCTCCTGCCTTAATTTTTTTACACTGGCAGATTAGACCAAATAGAAGTATCGTGCTAAATTTTGAAATTATTCCGGGTTCGTTTGGCCTTTTTTATACATTAATTGAGTTTCTCCGCATTTAATGTGCATAATTCCAATTTGAACTACAAGCACATGCTCCACTGCACCAAAGTTGGTTGAAAAATCACATGTGTGTCCTTGGGTGAATTTATAGTACCCATGCAAGAAATGGGAATTTAATTCAAACATGTCGGCGTCGTGGCTCTGCCGGAAAGATTGAGAAACTTGGTTTCTTAATTCCTGTAAATCCAAAACACGCCTAAAAATCATGAAACTTGGCATGGTGTCATGACATGGCACCAACATGCTGCTGTAATTTTTTTGGCCGAATTGGGACAAGCTTTCGTGTAAGCTTCTTGCAAACCAGAGCTTCCCTCAAGAAGGCTCGTGGTTCCGAGAGGGAACGTGTCACCTCCGTGTGTGAAACGACATACGTACACTGCCTTCTCCCGCCTTAATTTTTTTACACATGCAGATTAGACCAAATAGAATTATCGTGCTAAATTTTGGTATTATTCCAGGTTGGTTTGGCCTTTTTTATACATTAGTTGAGTTGTTGCGCATTTAATGTGCATAATTCAAATTTGAACTACAAACACATGCTCCAGTGCACCAAAGTTGGTTGAAAATCACATGTGTGTCCTTGGGTGAATTTATAGGTCCCATGCAAGAAATGGGAATGAAATTCAAACATCTGGGCGTCGTCGCCCAGTCGGAAAGATTGAGAAACTTGGTTTTTAATTCCTGTCAATCCAAAACACACTTGAAAATCATGAAACTTGGCATGGTGTCATGACATGGCACCAACATGCTGCGGTAATTTTTTTGGCCGAAATGGGACAAGCTTTGGTGTAAGCTTCTTGCAAACCGGAGCTTCCCTCAAGAAGGCTCGTAGTTCCGAGTGGGAACGTGTCACCTCCGTGTGCGAAACGAGATACGTACACTGCCTTCTCCCGCCTTTATTTTTTTACACAGGCAGATTAGACCAAATAGAAGTATCGTGCTAAATTTTGGAATTATTCCGGGTTCGTTTGGCCTTTTTTATACATTAATTGAGTTTCTGCGCATTTAATGTGCATAATTCAAATTTGAACTACAAGCACATGCTCCAGTGCACAAAAGTTGGTTGAAAAATCACATGTGTGTCCTTGGGTGAATTTATAGTACCCATGCAAGAAATTGGAATGAAATTCAAACATCTGGGCGTCGTGGCTCGGCTGGAAAGATTGAGAAACTTGGGTTTTTAATTCCTGTAAATCCAAAACACGCCTGAAAATCATGAAACTTGGCATGGTGTCATGACATGGCACCAACATGCTGCAGTAATTTTTTTGGCCGAATTGGGACAAGCTTTGGTGTAAGCTTTTTGCGAACCGGAGCTTCCCTCAAGAAGGCTTGTGGTTCCGAGAGGGAACGTGTCACCTCCGTGTGCGAAACGACATACGTACACTGCCTTCTCCCTCCTTAATTTTTTTACACGGGAAGATTAGACCAAATAGAAGTATCGTGCTAAATTTTGGAATTATTCCGGGTTCGTTTGGCCTTTTTATACACTAATTGAGTTTTTGCGCATTTAATGTGCATAATTCAAATTTGAACTACAAGCACATGCTCAAGTGCACCAAAGTTGGTTGAAAAGCCACATGTGTGTCCTTGGGTGAATTTCTAGGTCCCATGCAAGAAATGGGAATGAAATTCAAACATCTGGGCGTCGTGACTCGGCCGGAAATATTGAGAAACTTGGTATTTTTAATTCCTGTAAATCCAAAACACGCCTGAAAATCATGAAACTTGGCATGGTGTCATGACATGGCACCAACATGCTGCGGTAATTTTTTTGGCCGAATTGGGACAAGCTTTGGTGTTAGCTTCTTGCAAACCGGAGCTTCCCTCAATAAGGCTCGTGGTTCCGAGAGAGAACGTGTCACCTCCTTGTGCGAAACGAGATACGTACACTGCCTTCTCCCGCCTTAATTTTTTTACACGGGAAGACTAGACCAAATAGAAGTATCGTGCTAAATTTTGGAATTATTCCGGGTTCGTTTGGCCTTTTTTATACATTAATTGAGTTTCTGCACATTTAATGTGCATAATTCAAATTTGAACTACAAGCACATGCTCCAGTGCACGAAAGTTGGTTGAAAAGCGACATGTGTGTCCTTGGGTGAATTTCTATGTCCCATGCAAGAAATGGGAATGAAATTCAAACATTTGGGTGTCGTATCTCGGCCGAAAATATTGAGAAACTTGGTTTTTTAATTCCTGTAAATCCAAAACACGCCTGAAAATCATGAAACCTGGCATGGTGTCATGACATGGCACCAGCATGCTGCGGTAATTTTTTGGCCGAATTGGGACAAGCTTTGGTGTAAGCTTCTTGCAAATCGGAGCTTACCTCAAGAAGGCTCGTGGTTCCGAGAGGGAATGTGTCACCTCCGTGTGCGAAACGAGATACGTACACTGCCTTCTCCTGCCTTAATTTTTTTACACTGGCAGATTAGACCAAATAGAAGTATCGTGCTAAATTTTGAAATTATTCCGGGTTCGTTTGGCCTTTTTTATACATTAATTGAGTTTCTGCGCATTTAATGTGAATAATTCAAATTTGAACTAGAAGCACATGCTCCAGTGTGTTGGGGAACGTAGTAATTTCAAAAAAATTCCTACGCAAACGCAAGATCATGGTGATGCATAGAAACGAGAGGGGAGAGTGTTGTCTACGTACCCTCGTAGACCGACAGCGGAAGCGTTATCACAACGCGGTTGATGTAGTCGTACGTCTTCACGATCCGACCGATCAAGTACCGAACGTACGGCATCTCCAAGTTCTACACACGTTCAGCTCGATGACGTCCCTCGAACTCCGATCCAGCCGAGTGTTGAGGGAGAGTTTCGTCAGCACGACGGCGTGGTGACGATGATGATGTTCCACCGACGCAGGGCTTCGCCTAAGCTCCGCGACGGTATTATCGAGGTGTAATCTGGTGGAGGGGGCACCGCACACGGCTAAAATATCGTATATCAAGTGTGTTCTTAGGTGCCCCCCTGCCCCCGTATATAAAGGAGCAAGGGGGAGGCCGGCTGTCCTAGGAGCGCCAAGGAGAGAGGGGGAGTCCTCCTCCTAGTAGGAGTAGGACTCCCCTTTCCTAGTCCTACTACGAAAGAAGGGGGGAAGGAAAGAGAGGGAGATGGAGAGGGAAAGGGGGTTGCGCCCCCCTCTCCTAGTCCAACTAGGACTCCCCTTGGGAGGGGGCGCGCCACCTCCTGGCTGCTGCCCTCTCTCTCCCCTCAAGGCCCACCAAGGCTCAATACTTCCCCTGGCGGTTCCGGTAACCCTCCGGCACTCCGGTTTAATCCGAAACTTCTCCGGAACACTTCTGGTGTCCGAATATAGTCGTCCAATATATCAATATTTACATCTCGGCCATTTCGAGACTCCTCGTCATGTCCGTGATCACATCCGGGACTCCGAACAACCTTCGGTACATCAAATCACATAAACTCATAATATAACTGTCATATTGGCTCATAATATAACTGTCATATTGACATGACTGAGAAACCTCTCCGGTCAATAACCAATAGGGGGACCTGGATGCCCATATTGGCTCCCACATATTCTACGAAGATCTTTATCGGTCAGACCGCATAACAACATACGTTGTTCCCTTTGTCATCGGTATGTTACTTGCCCGAGATTCAATCGTCGGTATCTCGATACCTAGTTCAATCTCGTTACCGGCAAGTCTCTTTACTCGTTCCGTAATACATCATCCCGCAACTAACTCATTAGTCACAATGCTTGCAAGGCTTATAGTGATGTGCATTACCGAGTGGGCCCAGAGATACCTCTCCGACAATCGGAGTGACAAATCCTAATCTCGAAATACGCCAACCCAACAAGTACCTTTGGAGACACCTGTAGAGCACCTTTATAATCACCCATTTACGTTGTGACGTTTGGTAGCACACAAAGTGTTCCTCCGGTAAATGGGAGTTGCATAATCTCATAGTCATAGGAACATGTATAAGTCATGAAGAAAGCAATAGCAACATACTAAACGATCGGGTGCTAAGCTAACGGAATGGGTCAAGTCAATCACATCATTCTCCTAATGAGGTGATCCCGTTAATCAAATGACAACTCATGTCTATGGCTAGGAAACATAACCATCTTTGATTAACGAGCTAGTCAAGTAGAGGCATACTAGTGACACTCTGTTTGTCTATGTATTCACACATGTATTATGTTTCCGGTTAATACAATTCTAGCATGAATAATAAACATTTATCATGATATAAGGAAATATATAATACTTTATTATTGCCTCTAGGGCATATTTCCTTCAGTCTCCCACTTGCACTAGAGTCAATAATCTAGTTCACATCGCCATGTGATTTAACATCAATAATTCACATCACCATGTGATTAACACCCATAGTTCACATCTCTATGTGACCAACACTCAAAGGGTTTACTAGAGTCAATAATCTAGTTCACATCGCTATGTGATTAACACCCAAAGAGTACTAAGGTGTGATCATGTTTTGATTGTGAGATAATTTTAGTCAACGGGTCTGTCACATTCAGATCCGTAAGTATTTTGCAAATTTCTATGTCTACAATGCTCTGCACGGAGCTACTCTTAGCTAATTGCTCCCACTTTCAATATGTATCTAGACCGAGACTTAGAGTCATCTAGATTAGTGTCAAAACTTGCATCGACGTAACCCTTTACGACGAACCTTTTGTCACTTCCATAATCGAGAAACATATCCTCATTCCACTAAGGATAATTTTGACCGCTGTCCAGTGATCTACTCCTAGATCACTATTGTACTCCCTTGCCAAAATCAGTGTAGGGTATACAATAGATCTGGTACACAGCATGGCATACTTTATAGAACCTATGGCCAAGGCATAGGGAATGACTTTCATTCTCTTTCTATCTTCTGCCGTGGTCGGGCTTTGAGTCTTACTCAATTTCACACCTTGTAACACAGGCAAGAACTCTTTCTTTGACTGTTCTATTTTGAACTACTTCAAAATCTTGTTAAGGTATGTACTCATTGAAAAACTTATCAAGCGTCTTGATCTATCTCTATAGATCTTGATGCTCAATATGTAAGCAGCTTCACCGAGGTCTTTCTTTGAAAAACTCCTTTCAAACACTCCTTTATGCTTTGCAGAATAATTCTACATTATTTCCGATCAACAATATGTCATTCACATATACTTATCAGAAATGCTGTAGTGCTCCCACTCACTTTCTTGTAAATACAGGCTTCACCGTAAGTCTGTATAAAACTATATCCTTTGATCAACTTATCAAAGCGTATATTCCAACTCCGAGATGCTTGCACCAGTCCATAGATGGATCGCTGGAGCTTGCATATTTTGTTAGCACTTTTAGGATTGACAAAACCTCCTGGTTGCATCATATACAACTCTTCTTTAATAAATCCATTAAGGAATGCAGTTTTGTTTATCCATTTGCCAGATTTCATAAAATGCGGCAATTGCTAACATGATTCGGACAGACTTAAGCATAGATACGAGTGAGAAACTCTCATCGTAGTCAACATCTTGAACTTGTCGAAAACCCTTTTGCGACAATTCTAGCTTTGTAGATAGTGACACTACTATCAGCGTCCGTCTTCCTCTTGAAGATCCATTTAATCTCAATGGCTCGCCGATCATTGGGCAAGTCAATCAAAGTCCATACTTTGTTCTCATATATGGATCTTATCTCAGATTTCATGGCCTTAAGCCATTTCGCGGAATCTGGGCTCATCATCGCTTCCTCATAGTTCGTAGGTTCGTCATGGTCTAGTAACATAACCTCCAGAACAGGATTACCGTACCACTCTGGTGCGGATCTTACTCTGGTTTACCTACGAGGTTTGGTAGTAACTTGATCTGAAGTTACATGATCATCATCATTAACTTCCTCACTAATTGGTGTAGGAGTCACAGGAACCGATTTCTGTGAAGAACTACTTTCCAATAAGGGAGCAGGTACAGTTACCTCATCAAGTTCTACTTTCCTCCCACTCACTTCTTTCGAGAGAAACTCCTTCTCTAGAAAGGATCCATACTAAGCAACGAATGTCTTGCCTTCGGATCTGTGATAGAAGGTGTACCCAACTGTCTCCTTTGGGTATCCTATGAAGACACATTTCTCCGATTTGGGTTTGAGCTTATCAGGATGAAGCTTTTTCACATAAGCATCGCAACCCCAAATTTTAAGAAACGACAACTTTGGTTTCTTGCTAAACCTCGGTTCATAAGGCGTCGTCTCAACGGATTTTTATGGTGCCCTATTTGACGTGAATGCAGCTGTCTCTAATGCATAACCCCAAAACGATAGTGGTAGATCGGTAAGATACATCATATATCGCACCATATCTAATAAAGTACGATTATGACGTTCATACACACCATTATGCTGTGGTGTTCCAGGTGGCGTGAGTAGTGAAACTATTTCACATTGTTTTAACTGAAGGCCAAACTCGTAACTAAAATACTCTTCTCCACGATCAAATCGTAGAAACTTTATGTTCTTGTTACGATGATTTTCGCTTCACTCTGAAATTATATGAACTTTTCAAATGTTTCAGACTTCTGTTTCATTAAGTAGATATACCCATATCTGCTCAAATCATCTGTGAAGGTGAGAAAATAATGATATCCACCACGAGCCTCAATATTCATTGGACCACATACATCTGTATGTATGACTTCCAACAAATCTGTTTCTCTCTCCATAGTTCCGGAGAACGGCGTTTTAGTCATCTTGCCCATGAGGCACGGTTCGCAAGTATCAAGTGATTCATAATCAAGTGATTCCAAAATCCCATCAGTATGGAGTATCTTCATGCGCTTTACACCAATATGACCTAAACGACAGTGCCACAAATAAGTTGCACGATCATTATTAACTTTGCATCTTTTGGCTTCAATATTACCAATATGTGTATCACTACGATCGAGATCCAACAAACCATTTTCGTTGGTGTGTATGACCATAGAAGGTTTTTATTCATGTAAACAGAACAACAATTGTTCTCTAACTTAAATGAATAACCGTATTGCAATAAACATGATCAAATCATATTCATGCTCAACGCAAACACCAAATAACACTTATTTAGTTTCAACACTAATCCCGAAAGTATAGGGAGTGTGCGATGATGATCATATCAATCTTGGAACTACTTCCAACACACATCGTCACCTCGCCTTTTACTAGTCTCTGTTTATACTGCAACTCCCGTTTCGAGTTATTACTCTTTAGCAACTGAACCAGTATCAAATACCGAGGGGTTGCTATAAACACTAGTAAAGTACACATCAATAACATGTATATCCAATATACCTTTGTTCACTTTGCCATCCTTCTTATCCACCAAATAGTTGGGGTAGTTCCGCTTCCAGTGACCAGTCCCTTTGCAGTAGAAGCACTTAGTCTCAGGCTTAGGACCAGACTTAGGCTTCTTCACTTGAGCAGCAACTTGCTTGCCGTTCTTCTTGAAGTTCCCCTTCTTCCCTTTGCCCTTTTCTTGAAACTAGTGGTCTCGTCAACCATCAACACTTGATGTTTTTCTTGATTTCTACCTTCGTCGATTTCAGCATCACGAAGAGCTCGGGAATTACTTTCGTCATCCCTTGCATACTATAGTTCATCACGAAGTTCTACTAACTTGGTGATGGTGACTAGAGAATTCTGTCAATCACTATTTTATCTGGAAGATAAACTCCCACTTGATTCAAGCGATTGTAGTACCCAGACAATCTGAGCACATGCTCACTAGTTGAGCGATTCTCCTCCATCTTTTAGCTATAGAACTTGTTGGAGATTTCATATCTCTCAACTCGGGTATTTGCTTGAAATATTAACTTCAACTCCTGGAACATCTCATATGGTCCATGACGTTCAAAACGTCTTTGAAGTCCCGATTCTAAGCCGTTAAGCATGGTGCACTAAACTATCAAGTAGTCATCTTATTGAGCTAGCCAAACGTTCATAACGTCTGCATCTGCTCCTGCAATAGGTCTGTCACCTAGCGGTGCATCAAGGACATAATTTTTCTGTGCAGCAATGAGGATAATCCTCAGATCACGGATCCAATCCGCATCTTTGCTACTAACATCTTTCAACATAATTTTTCTCTAGGAACATATCAAAAATAAACACAGGGAAGCAACAACGCGAGCTATTGATCTATAACATAATTTGCAAAATACTATCAGGACTAAGTTCATGATAAATTTAAGTTCAATTAATCATATTACTTAAGAACTCCCACTTAGATAGACATCCCTCTAATCATCTAAGTGATTACGTGATCCAAAGCAACTAAACCATGTCCGATTAACACGTGAGATGGAGTAGTTTCAATGGTGAACATCACTATGTTGATCATATCTACTATATGATTCACGCTCGACCTTTCGGTCTTTGTGTTCCGAGGCCATATCTGTACATATGCTAGGCTCGTCAAGTTTAACCTGAGTATTCCGCGTGTGCAACTGTTTTGCACCCGTTGTATTTGAACGTAGAGCCTATCACACCCGATTAACACGTGGTGTCTCAGCACGAAGAACTTTCGCAACGGTGCATACTCAGGGAGAACACTTTTGTCTTGAAATTTTAGTGAGAGATCATCTTATAATGCTACCGTCAATCAAAGCAAGATAAGATGCATAAAGGATTAACATCACATGCAATCAATATAAGTGATATGATATGGCCATCATCATCTTGTGCTTGTGATCTCCATCTCCGAAGCACCGTGTTCGTGATCTCCATCTCCGAAGCACCGTCATGATCACCATCGTCACTGGTGCGACACCTTGATCTCCATCGTAGTATCGTTGTCGTCTCGCCAACTAATTGCTTTTACGACTATCGCTACCGCTTAGTGATAAAGTAAAACTATTACATGGCGATTGCATCTCATACAATAAAGCGACAACCATATGGCTCCTGCCAGTTGCCGATAACTTGGTTACAAAACATGATCATCCCATACAACAAATTATATCACATCATGTCTTGACCATATCACATCATGACATGCCCTGCAAAAACAAGTTTGACGTCCTCTACTTTGTTGTTGCAAGTTTTACGTGGCTGCTACGGGCTTAGCAAGAACCGTTCTTACCTACGCATCAAAACCACAACGATAGTTTGTCAAGTTGGTGCTGTTTTAACCTTCGCAAGGACCGGGCGTAGCCACACTCGGTTCAACTAAAGTGAGAGAGACAGACACCCGCCAGTCACCTTTAAGCAACGAGTGCTCTGAACGGTGAAACCAGTCTCGCGTAAGCGTACGCGTAATTTCGGTCCGGGCCGCTTCATCTCACAATACCGCTGAACCAAAGTATGACATGCTGGTAAGGAGTATGACTTATATCGCCCACAACTCACTTGTGTTCTACTCGTGCATAGCATCAACGCATAAAACCAGGCTCTGATACCACTGTTGGGGAACGTAGTAATTTCAAAAAATTTCCTACGCACACGCAAGATCATGGTGATGCATAGCAATGAGAGGGGAGAGTGTTGTCCACGTACCCTCGTAGACCGACAGCGGAAGCGTTATCACAACGCGGTTGATGTAGTCGTACGTCTTCACGATCCGAACGATCAAGTACCAAACGTACGGCACCTCCAAGTTCTACACACGTTCAGCTCGATGACGTCCCTTGAACTCCGATCCAGCCGAGTGTTGAGGGAGAGTTTCGTCAGCACGACGGCGTGGTGACGATGATGATGTTCCACCGACGCAGGGCTTCGCCTAAGCTCCGCGACACTATTATCGAGGTGTAATCTGGTGGAGGGGGCACCGCACACGGCTAAAATATCGTATATCAAGTGTGTTCTTAGGTGCCCTCCCTGCCCCCGTATATAAAGGAGCAAGGGGGAGGCCGGCTGCCCTAGGCGCGCCAAGGAGAGAGGGGGAGTCCTCCTCCTAGTAGGAGTAGGACTCCCCTTTCCTAGTCCTACTAGGAAAGAAGGGGGGAAGGAAAGAGAGGGAGAGGGAGAGGGAAAGGGGGCTGCGCCCCCCTCTCCTAGTCCAACTAGGACTCCCCTTGGGAGGGGGCGCGCCACCTCCTGGCTGCTGCCCTCTCTCTCCCCTCAAGGCCCACCAAGGCCCAATACTTCCCCGGGGGGTTCCGGTAACCCCCGGAACTCCGGTATATGCCCGAAACTCCCCGAAACCATTCCGGTGTCCGAACATAGTAGTCCAATATATAGATCTTTACGTATCGACTATTTTGAGACTCCTCGTCATGTCCGTGATCACATTCGGGACTCCAAACAACCTTCGGTACATCAAATCACATAAACTCATAATATAACTGTCATCATAACTTTAAGCGTGCGGACCCTTTGGGTTCGAGAACTATGTAGACATGGCCGAGACACCTCTCCGGTCAATAACCAATAGCGGGACCTGGATGCCCATATTGGCTCCCACATATTCTACGAAGATCTTTATCGGTCAGACCGCATAACAACATACGTTGTTCCCTTTGTCATCGGTATGTTACTTGCCCGAGATTCGATCGTCGGTATCTCGATACCTAGTTCAATCTCGTTACCGGCAAGTCTCTTTACTCGTTCCGTAATACATCATCCCGCAACTAACTCATTAGTCACAATGCTTGCAAGGCTTATAGTGATGTGCATTACCGAGTGGGCCCAGAGATACCTCTCCGACAATCGGAGTGACAAATCCTAATCTCGAAATACGCCAACCCAACAAGTACCTTTGGAGACACCTGTAGAGCACCTTTATAATCACCCATTTACGTTGTGACGTTTGGTAGCACACAAAGTGTTCCTCCGGTAAACGGGAGTTGCATAATCTCATAGTCATAGGAACTTGTATAAGTCATGAAGAAAGCAATAGCAACATACTAAACGATCGGGTGCTAAGCTAACGGAATGGGTCAAGTCAATCACGTCATTCTCCTAATGAGGTGATCCCGTTAATCAAATGACAACTCATGTCTATGGCTAGGAAACATAACCATCTTTGATTAACGAGCTAGTCAAGTAGAGGCATACTAGTGACACTCTGTTTGTCTATGTATTCACACATGTATTACGTTTCCGGTTAATACAATTCTAGCATGAATAATAAACATTTATCATGATATAAGGAAATATATAATACTTTATTATTGCCTCTAGGGCATATTTCCTTCACAGTGCACCAAAGATGGTTGAAAAATCACATATGTGTGTCCTTGGGTGAATTTATAGTACTCATGCAAGAAATGGGAATGAATTTCAAACATCGGGGCGTCTTGGCTCGCCGAAAAGATTGAGAAACTTGGTTTTTTAATTCCTGTAAATCCAAAACATGCCTGAAAATCATAAAACATGGCATGGTGTCATGACATGGTACCAACATGCTGTGGTAATTTTTTTTGCCGAATTGGGACAAGCTTTGGTGTAAGCTTGTTGCAAGCCGGAGCTTCCCTCAAGAAGGCTCGTGGTTCCGAGAGGGAACGTGTCACAGATTAGACCAAATAGAAGTATCGTGCTAAATTTTGGAATTATTCCTGGTTCGTTTGGCCTTTTTTATACATTAATTGAGTTTCTGCGCATTTAATGTGCATAATTCAAATTTCAACTACAAGCACATGCTCCAGTGCACCAAAGTTAGTTGAAAAGTCACATGTGTGTCCTTGGGTGAATTTCTAGGTCCCATGCAAGGAATGGGAATGAAATTCAAACATCTGGGCGTCGTGGCTCGGCCGGAAATATTGAGAAACTTGGTATTTTTAATTCCTGTAAATCCGAAACACGCCTGAAAATCATGAAACTTGGCATGGTGTCATGACATGGCACCAACATGTTGCGGTAATTTTTTTGGCCGAATTGGGACAAGCTTTGGTGTAAGCTTCTTGCAAACCGGAGCTTCCCTCAAGAAGGCTCGTGGTTCCGAGAGGGAACGTGTCACCTCCGTGTGCGAAACGAGATACGTTCACTACCTTCTCCCGCCTTAATTTTTTTACACGGGAAGATTAGACCAAATAGAAGTATCATGCTAAATTTTGGAATTATTCCTGGTTCGTTTGGCCTTTTTTTACATTAATTGAGTTTCTGCGCATTTAATGTGCATAATTCAAATTTGAACTACAAGCACATGCTCCAGTGCAAGAAAGTTGGTTGAAAAGCCACATGTGTGTCCTTGGGTGCATTTCTAGGTCCCATGCAAGAAATGGGAATGAAATTCAAACATCTGGGCATCGTGGCTCGGACGGAAATATAGAGAAACTTTGTATTTTTAATTCCTGTAAATCCAAAACACGCCTCAAAATCATGAAACTTGGCATGGTGTCATGACATGACACCAATATGCTGCGGTAATTTTTTTGGCCGAATTGGGACAAGCTTTGGTGTAAGCTTCTTTCAAACCGGTGATTCCCTCAAGAAAGCTCGTTCTTCCGAGAGGGAATGTGTCACCTCCGTGTGCGAAACGAGATACGTACACTGCCTTCCCCCGCTTTAATTTTTTTACACACGCATAGCCAAAATAGAAGTATCGTGCTAAAATTTTGAATTATTCCGGGTTTGTTTGGCCTTTTTTATACATTAATTGAGTTTCTGCGCATTTAATGTGCATAATTCAAATTTGAGCTACAAGCACATGCTCCAACGCACCAAAGATGGTTGAAAAATCACATGTGTGTCCTTGGGTGAATTTATAGTACTCATGCAAGAAATGGGAATGAAATTCAAACATCTGGGCGTAGTGGCTCTCCGGAAAGATTGAGAAACTTGGTATTTTTAATTCCTGAAATACAAAACACGCCTGAAAATCATGAAACTTGGCATGGTGTCATGACATGGCACTAACATGTTGCGGTATTTTTTTGACCGAATTGGGACAAACTTTGGTGTAAGCTTCTTGCAAACCGAAGCTTCCCTCAAGAAGGCTCGTGGTTCCGAGAGGGAATGTCTCACCTCCGTGTGTGAAAAGACATACGTACGCTGCCTTCTCCCTCCTTAATTTTTTTACACAGGCAGATTAGACCAAATAGAAGTAGCATGCTAAATTTTGGAATTATTCCGGGTTCGTTTAGCATTTTTATACATTAATTGAGTTTGTCCACATTTAATGTGCATAATTCAAATTTGAAGTACAAGCACATGCTCCACTGCACCAAAGTTGGTTGAAAAATCACATGTCTGTCCTTGGGTGAATTTCTAGGTCCCATGCAAGAAATGGGATGAAATTCAAACATTTGGGCGTCGTGGCTCGGCCGGAAATATTGAGAAACTTAGTTTTTTAATTCCTGTAAATCCAAAACACGCCTGAAAATCATGAAACTTGGGAGGGTGTCATGACATGGCACCAACATGCTGCGGTAATTTTTTTGGCCGAATTGGGACAAGCTTTGGTGTAAGCTTCTTGCAAACTAGAGCTTCCCTCAAGAAGGCTCGTGGTTCCGAGAGGGAACGTGTCACCTCCGTGTGCGAAACGAGAAACGTACACTGCCTTCTCCCACCTTAATTTTTTTACACAGGCAGATTAGACCAAATAGAAGTATCGTGCTAAATTTTGAAATTATTCCGGGTTCGTTTGGCCTTTTTTATACATTTATTGAGTTTCTGCGCATTTAATGTGCATAATTCAAATTTGAACTACAAGCACATGCTCCAGTGCACCAAAGTTAGTTGAAAAATCACATGTGTATCCTTGGGTGAATTTATAGTACCCATGCAAGAAATGGGAATGAAATTCAAACATCTCAGCGTCGTGGCTCGGCCGGAAAGATTGAGAAACTTGGTATTTTAATTCTTGTAAATCCAAAACACGCCTGAAAATCATGAAACTTGGAATGGTGTCATGAAATGGCACCAACATGTTGCGGTAATTTTTTTGGCCGAATAGGGACAAGCTTTGGTGTAAGCTTCTTGCAAACCGGAGCTTCCCTCAATAAGGCTCGTGGTTCCGAGAGGGAACGTATCACCTCCGTGTGCGAAACGACATACGTACACTGCCTTCTCCCTCCTTGATTTTTTTACACAGGAAGATTAGACCAAATAGAAGTATCGTGCTAAAATTTGGAATTATTTTGGGTGCGTTTGGCCTTTTTTATACATTAATTGTGTTTCTGCGCATTTTATGTGCATAATTCAAATTTGAACTACAAGCACATGCTCCACCGCACCAAAGTTGGTTCAAAAATCACATGTGTGTCCTTGGGTGAATTTCTAGCTCCCATGCAAGAAATGGGAATGAAATTCAAACATTTGGGCGTCGTCGCTCGGCCGGAAATATTGAGAAACTTAGTTTTTTAATTCCTGTAAATCCAAAACACGCCTGAAAATCATGAAACTTGGCATGGTGTCATGACATGGTACCAACATGCTGCGGTATTTTTTTGGTCGAATTGGGACAAGCTTTGGTGTAAGCTTTTGCAAACCGGAGCTTCCCTCAAGAAGGCTCGTGGTTCCGAGAGGGAACGTGTCACCTCCGTGTGCGAAACGAGATACGTACACTGCATTCTCCCGCCTTAATTTTTTTACACGGGAAGATTAGACCAAATAGAAGTATCATGCTAAATTTTTGAATTATTCCTGGTTCGTTTGGCCTTTTTTTACATTAATTGAGTTTCTGCGCATTTAATGTGCATAATTCAAATTTGAACTACAAGCACATGCTCCAGTGCACGAAAGTTGGTCGAAAAGCCACATGTGTGTCCTTGGGTGCATTTCTAGGTCCCATGCAAGAAATGGGAATGAAATTCAAACATCTTGGCGTCGTGGCTCGGCCGGAAATATAAAGAAACTTTGTATTTTTAATTCCTGATATACAAAACATGCCTGAAAATCATGAAACTCGGCATGGTGTCATGACATGGCACCAACATGTTGCGGTATTTTTTTGACCGAATTGGGACAAGCTTTGGTGTAAGCTTCTTGCAAACCGAAGCTTCCCTCAAGAAGGCTCGTGGTTCCGAGAGGGAATGTGTCACCTCCATGTGCGAAACGACATATGTACACTGCCTTCTCCCTCCTTAATTTTTTTACACAGGCAGATTAGACCAAATAGAAGTAGCATGCTAAATTTTGGAATTATTCCGGGTTCGTTTAGCATTTTTATACATTAATTGAGTTTCTCCGCATTTAATGTGCATAATTCAAATTTGAACTACAAGCACATGCTCCACGGCACCAAAGTTGGTTGAAAAATCACATGTGTGTCCTTGGGTGAATTTCTAGGTCCCATGCAAGAAATGGGATGAAATTCAAACATTTGGGCGTCGTGGCTCGGCCGGAAATATAGAGAAACTTAGTTTTTTATTTCCTGTAAATCCAAAACACGCCTGAAAATCATGAAACTTGGCAGGGTGTCATGACATGGCACCAACATGCTACGGTAATATTTTTGGCCGAATTGGGACAAGCTTTGATGTAAGCTTCTTGCAAACCGGAGCTTCCCTCAAGAAGGCTCGTGGTTCCGAAAGGGAACGTGTCACCTCCGTGTGCAAAACGAGAAACGTACAATGCCTTCTCCCGCCTTAATTTTTTTACACAGGCAGATTAGACCAAATAGAAGTATCGCGCTAAATTTTGAAATTATTCCGGGTTCGTTTGGCCTTTTTTATACATTAATTGAGGTTCTGCGCATTTAATGTGCATAATTCAAATTTGAACTACAAGCACATGCTCCAGTGCACCAAAGTTGGTTGGAAAATCACATGTGTATCCTTGGGTGAATTTATAGTACCCATGGAAGAAATGGGAATGAAATTCAAACATCTCAGCGTCGTGGCTCGGCCGGAAAGATTGAGAAACTTGGTTTTATAATTCTTGTAAATCCAAAACATGCCTGAAAATCATGAAACTTGGAATGGTGTCATGACATGGCACCAACATGCTGCGGTAATTTTTTTGGCCGAATAGGGACAAGCTTTGGTGTAAGCTTCTTGCAAACCGGAGCTTCCCTCAAGAAGGCTCGTGGTTCCAAGAGGGAACGTGTCACCTCCGTGTGCGAAACGAGATACGTACAGTGCCTTCTCCCGCATTAATTTTTTACACAGGCATAGACCAAATAGAAGTATCGTCCTAAAATTTTGAATTATTCCGGGTTTGTTTGGCCTTTTTTATACATTAATTGAGTTTCTGTGCATTTAATGTGCATAATTCAAATTTGATCTACAAGCACATGCTCCAGTGCACCAAAGGTGGTTGAAAAATCACATGTGTGTCCTTGGGTGAATTTATAGTACTCATGCAAGAAATGGGAATGAAATTCAAACATCTGGGCGTAGTGGCTCGCCGGAAAGATTGAGAAACTTGGTATTTTTAATTCCTGAAATACAAAACACGCCTGAAAATCATGAAACTTGGCATGGTGTCATGACATGGCACCAACATGTTGCGGTATTTTTTGACCGAATTGGGAGAAGCTTTGGTGTAAGCTTCTTGCAAACCGAAACTTCCCTCAAGAAGGCTCGTGGTTCCGAGAGGGAATGTGTCACCTCCGTGTGCGAAACGACATACGTACACTGCCTTCTCCCTCCTTAATTTTTTTACACAGGCAGATTAGACCAAATAGAAGTATCGTGGTAAATTTTGGAATTATTCCGGGTTCGTTTGGCCTTTTTTATACATTAATTGAGTTTATGTGCATTTAATGTGCATAAGTCAAATTTGAACTACAAGCACATGCTCCAGTGCACCAAAGTTGGTTGAAAAATCGCATGTGTGTCCTTGGGTGACTTTATAGTACCCATGCAAGAAATTGAAATGAAATTCAAACATCTGGGCGTCATGGCTCGGCCGGAAAGGTTGAGAAACATGGTTTTTTAATTCCTGTAAATCTAAAACACGCCTGAAAATCATGAAACTTGGCATGGTGTCATGACAAGGCACCAACATGCTGCGGTAATTTTTTTGACCGAATTGGGACAAGCTTTGGTGTAAGCTTCTTGCAAACCGGAGCTTCCCTCAAGAAGGCTCGTGGTTCCGAGAGGGAACGTGTCACCTCCGTGTGCGAAACGACATACGTACACTGCCTTCTCCCTCCTTAATTTTTTTTACATGGGAAGATTAGACCAAATAGAAGTATCGTGCTAAATTTTGGAATTATTCCGGGTTCGTTTGGCCTTTTTTATACATTAATTGAGTTTCTGCGCATTTAATGTGCATAGTTCAAATTTGAACTACAAGCACATGCTCCAGTGCACCAAAGTTAGTTGAAAAGTCACATGTGTGTCCTTGGGTGAATTTCTAGGTCCCATGCAAGAAATGGGAATGAAAATCAAACATCTGGGCTTCGTGGCTCGGCCGGAAATATTGAGAAACTTGGTATTTTTAATTCCTGTAAATCCGAAACACGCCTGAAAATCATGAAACTTGGCATGGTGTCATGACATGGCACCAACATGTTGCGTTAATTTTTTTGGCCGAATTGGGACAAGCTTTGGTGTAAGCTTCTTGCAAACCGGAGCTTCCCTCAAGAAGGCTCGTGGTTCCAAGAGGGAACGTGTCACCTCCGTGTGCGAAACGAGATACGTACACTGCCTTCTCCCGCCTTAATTTTTTACACACGCAGATTAGACCAAATAGAAGTATCGTGCTAAATTTTGGAATTATTCCGGGTTCGTTTGGCCTTTTTATACATTAATTGATTTTATGCGCATTTAATGTGCATAAGTCAAATTTGAACTACAAGCACATGCTCCAGTGCACCAAAGTTCGTTGAAAAATCGCATGTGTGTCCTTGGGTGAATTTATAGTACCCATGCAAGAAATTGGAATGAAATTCAAACATCTGGGCGTCATGGCTCGGCCGGAAAGGTTGAGAAACTTCGTTTTTTAATTCCCGTAAATCCAAAACACGCCTGAAAATCATGAAACTTGGCATGGTGTCATGACAAGGCACCAACATGCTGCGGTAATTTTGTTGGCCGAATTGGGACAAGCTTTGGTGTAAGCTTCTTGCAAACCGGAGCTTCCCTCAAGAAGGCTCGTGGTTCCAAGAGGGAACGTGTCACCTCCGTGTGCGAAACGACATACGTACACTGCCTTCTCCCTCCTTCATTTTTTTACACGAGAAGATTAGACCAAATAGAAGTATCGTGCTAAATTTAGGAATTATTCCGGGTTCGTTTGGCCTTTTTTATACACTAATTGAGTTTCTTCACATTTAATGTGCATAATTCAAATTTGAACTACAAGCACATGCTCCATTGCACCAAAGTTGGTTGAAAAGCCACATGTGTCTCCTTTGGGTGAATTTCTTGGTCCCATGTAAGAAATGGGAATGAAATTCAAACATCCGGGTGTCGTGGCTCGGCCAGAAATATTGAGAAACTTGGTATTTTTAATTCCTGTAAATCCAAAACACGCCTGAAAATCATGAAACTTGGCATGGTGTCATGACATGGCACCAACATGCTGCGGTATTTTTTTGGCCGAATTGGGACAAGCTTTGGTGTAAGCTTCTTGCAAACCGGAGCTTCCCTCAAGAAGGCTCGTGGTTCCGAGAGGGAACGTGTCACCTCCGTGTGCGAAACGAGATACGTACACTGCCTTCTCCCGCCTTAATTTTTTTACACTGGCAGATTAGACCAAATAGAACTATCGTGCTAAATTTTGAAATTATTCCGGGTCCGTTTGGCCTATTTTATACATTAATTGAGTTTCTGCGCATTTAATGTGAATAATTCAAATTTGAACTACAAGCACATGCTCCAGTGCACCAAAGATGGTTGAAAAATCACATATGTGTGTCCTTGGGTGAATTTATAGTACTCATGCAAGAAATGGGAATGAAATTCAAACATCTCGGCGTCGTGGCTCGGCCGGAAAGATTAAGAAACTTGGTTTTTTAATTCCTGTAAATCCAAAACATGCGTGAAAATCATGAAACTTGGCATGGTTTCATGACATGGCACCAACATGCTGCAGTAATTTTATTGGCCGAATTGGGACAAGCTTTGGTGTAAGCTTTTTGCAAACCGGAGCTTCCCTCAAGAAGGCTCGTGGTTCCGAGAGGGAATGTGTCACCTCCCTGTGCGAAACGACATACGTACACTACCTTCTCCCTCCTTAATTTTTTTACACAGGCAAATTAGACCAAATAGAAGTAGCGTGCTAAATTTTGGAATTATTCCGGGTTCGTTTAGCCTTTTTATACATTAATTGAGTTTCTACGCATTAAATGTGAATAATTGAAATTTGAACTACAAGCACATGCTCCACTGCACCAAAGATGGTTGAAAAATCACATGTGTGTCCTTGGATGAATTTCTATGTCCCATGCAAGAAATGGAAATGAAATTCAAACATCTGGGCATCGTGGCTCGGCCGGAAATATTTAGAAACTTGGTTTTTAAATTCCTGTAAATCCAAAACATGCCTGAAAATCATGAAACTTGGCATGATGTCAGGACATGGCACCAACATGTTGCGGTAATTTTTTTGGCCGAATTGGGACAAGCTTTGGTGTAAGCTTCTTGCAAACCGGAGCTTCCCTCAAGAAGGCTCGTGGTTCCGAGAGGGAACGTGTCACCTCCGTGTGCGAAACGAGAAACGTACACTGCCTTCTCCCACCTTAATTTTTTTACACAGGCAGATTAGACCAAATAGAAGTATCGTGCTAGATTTTGAAATTATTCCGGGTTCGTTTGGCCTTTTTTATACATTAATTGAGTTTCTGCGCATTTAATGTGCATAATTCAAATTTGAACTACAAGCACATGCTCCAGTGCACCAAAGTTGGTTGAAAAATTACATGTGTATCCTTGGGTGAATTTATAGTACCCATGCAAGAAATGGGAATGAAATTCAAACATCTCAGCGTCGTGGCTCGGCCGGAAAGATTGAGAAAGTTGGTATTTTAATTCTTGTAAATCCAAAACACGCCTGAAAATCATGAAACTTGGAATGGTGTCATGACATGGCACCAACATGCTGCGGTAATATTTTTGGCCGAATAGGGACAAGCTTTGGTGTAAGCTTCTTGCAAACCGGAGCTTCCCTCAATAAGGCTCGTGGTTCCGAGAGGGAACGTGTCACCTCCATGTGCGAAACGACATACGTACACTGCCTTCTCCCTCCTTGATTTTTTTACACAGGAAGATTAGACCAAATAGAAGTATCGTGCTAAAATTTGGAATTATTTTGGGTGCGTTTGGCCTTTTTTATACATTAATTGTGTTTCTGCGCATTTAATGTGCATAATTCAAATTTGAACTACAAGCACATGCTCCACCGCACCAAAGTTGGTTCAAAAATCACATGTGTGTCCTTGGGTGAATTTCTAGGTCCCATGCAAGAAATGGGAATGAAATTCAAACATTTGGGCGTCGTCGCTCGGCCGGAAATATTGAGGAACATAGTTTTTTAATTCCTGTAAATCCAAAACACGCCTGAAAATCATGAAACTTGGCATGGTGTCATGACATGGTACCAACATGCTGCGGTATTTTTTTGTTCGAATTGGGACAAGCTTTGGTGTAAGCTTTTGCAAACCGGAGCTTCCCTCAAGAAGGCTCGTGGTTCCGAGAGGGAACGTGTCACCTCCGTGTGCGAAACGAGATACGTACACTGCATTCTCCCGCCTTAATTTTTTTACACGGGAAGATTAGACCAAATAGAAGTATCATGCTAAATTTTTGAATTATTCCTGGTTCGTTTGGCCTTTTTTTACATTAATTGAGTTTCTGCGCATTTAATGTGCATAATGCAAATTTGAACTACAAGCACATGCTCCACTGCACGAAAGTTGGTCGAAAAGCCACATGTGTGTCCTTGGGTGCATTTCTAGGTCCCATGCAAGAAATGGGAATGAAATTCAAACATCTCGGCGTCGTGGCTCGGCCGGAAATATAGAGAAACTTTGTATTTTTAATTCCTGATATACAAAACACGCCTGAAAATCATGAAACTTGGCATGGTGTCATGACATGGCACCAACATGTTGCGGTATTTTTTTGACCGAATTGGGACAAGCTTTGGTGTAAGCCTCTTGCAAACCGAAGCTTCCCTCAAGAAGGCTCGTGGTTCCGAGAGGGAATGTGTCACCTCCGTGTGCGAAACGACATACGTACACTGCCTTCTCCCTCCTTAATTTTTTTACACAGGCAGATTAGACCAAATAGAAGTAGCATGCTAAATTTTGGAATTATTCCGGGTTCGTTTAGCATTTTTATACATTAATTGAGTTTCTCCGCATTTAATGTGCATAATTCAAATTTGAACTACAAGCACATGCTCCACGGCACCAAAGTTGGTTGAAAAATCACATGTGTGTCCTTGGGTGAATTTCTAGGTCCCATGCAAGAAATGGGATGAAATTCAAACATTTGGGCGTCGTGGCTCGGCCGGAAATATAGAGAAACTTAGTTTTTTATTTCCTGTAAAGCCAAAACACGCCTGAAAATCATGAAACTTGGCAGGGTGTCATGACATGGCACCAACATGCTACGGTAATATTTTTGGCCGAATTGGGACAAGCTTTGGTGTAAGCTTCTTGCAAACCGGAGCTTCCCTCAAGAAGGCTCGTGGTTCCGAGAGGGAACGTGTCACCTCCGTGTGCAAAACGAGAAACGTACACTGCCTTCTCCTGCCTTAATTTTTTTACACAAGAAGATTAGACCAAATAGAAGTATCGCGCTAAATTTTGAAATTATTCCGGGTTCGTTTGGCCTTTTTTATACATTAATTGAGTTTCTGCGCATTTAATGTGCATAATTCAAATTTGAACTACAAGCACATCCTCCAGTGCACCAAAGTTGGTTGAAAAATCACATGTGTATCCTTGGGTGAATTTATAGTACCCATGCCAGAAATGGGAATGAAATTCAAACATCTCAGCGTCGTGGCTCGGCCGGAAAGATTGAGAAACTTGGTTTTTTAATTCTTGTAAATCCAAAACACGCCTGAAAATCATGAAACTTGGAATGGTGTCATGACATGGCACCAACATGCTGCGGTAATTTTTTTGGCCGAATAGGGACAAGCTTTGGTGTAAGCTTCTTGCAAACCGGAGCTTCCCTCAAGAAGGCTCGTGGTTCCGAGAGGGAACGTGTCACCTCCGTGTGCGAAACGAGATACGTACACTGCCTTCTCCCGCATTATTTTTTTACACAGGCATAGACCAAATAGAAGTATCGTCCTAAAATTTTGAATTATTCCGGGTTTGTTTGGCCTTTTTTATACATTAATTGAGTTTCTGCGCATTTAATGTGCATAATTTAAATTTGAGCTACAACCACATGCTCCAGTGCACCAAAGATGGTTGAAAAATCACATGTGTGTCCTTGGGTGAATTTATAGTACTCAAGCAAGAAATGGGAATGAAATTCAAACATCTGGGCGTAGTGGCTCGCCGGAAAGATTGAGAAACTTGGTATTTTTAATTCCTGAAATATAAAACACGCCTGAAAATCATGAAACTTGGCATGGTGTCATGACATGGCACCAACATGTTGCGGTATTTTTTTGACCGAATTGGGACAAGCTTTGGTGTAAGCTTCTTGCAAACCGAAGCTTCCCGCAAGAAGGCTCGTGGTTCCGAGAGGGAATGTGTCACCTCCGTGTGCGAAACGACATACGTACACTGCCTTCTCCCTCCTTAATTTTTTTACACAGGCAGATTAGACCAAATAGAAGTAGCATGCTAAATTTTGGAATTATTCCGGGTTCGTTTAGCATTTTTATACATTAATTGAGTTTCTGCGCATTTAATGTGCATAATTCAAATTTGAACTACAAGCACATGCTCTAGTGCACCAAAGTTGGTTGAAAAATTACATGTGTATCCTTGGGTGAATTTATAGTACCCATGCAAGAAATGGGAATGAAATTCAAACATCTCAGCGTCGTGGCTCGGCCGGAAAGATTGAGAAACTTGGTTTTTTAATTCTTGTAAATCCAAAACACGCCTAAAAATCATGAAACTTGGAATGGTGTCATGACATGGCACCAACATGCTGCGGTAATTTTTTTGGCCGAATAGGGACAAGCTTTGGTGTAAGCTTCTTGCAAACCGGAGCTTCCCTCAAGAAGGCTTGTGGTTCCGAGAGTGAACGTGCGACCTCCGTGTGCGAAACGACATACGTACACTGCCTTCTCCCTCCTTGATTTTTTTACACAGGAAGATTAGACCAAATAGAAGTATCGTGCTAAATTTTGGAATTATTTTGGGTGCGTTTGGCCTTTTTTATACATTAATTGAGTTTCTGCGCATTTAATGTGCATAATTCAAATTTGAACTACAAGCACATGCTCCACCGCACCAAAGTTGGTTCAAAAATCACATGTGTGTCCTTGGGTGAATTTCTAGGTCCCATGCAAGAAATGGGAATGAAATTCAAACATCTGGGTATCGTGGCTCGGCCGGAAAGATTGAGAAACTTGGTTTTTTAATTCTTGTAAATCCAAAACACGCCTGAAAATCATGAAACTTGGCATGGTGTCATGACATGGTACCAACATGCTGCGGTATTTTTTGGTCGAATTGGGACAAGCTTTGGTGTAAGCTTTTGCAAACTGGAGCTTCCCTCAAGAAGGCTCGTGGTTCCGAGAGGGAACGTGTCACCTCCGTGTGCGAAATGAGATACGTACACTGCCTTCTCCCACCTTATTTGTTTTACATAGGCAGATTAGACCAAATAGAAGTATCGTGGTAAATTTTGGAATTATTCCGGGTTCGTTTGGCCTTTTTTATACATTAATTGAGTTTATGCGCATTTAATGTGCATAAGTCAAATTTGAACTACAAGCACATGCTCCAGTGCACCAAAGATGGTTGAAAAATCACATGTGTGTCCTTGGGTGAATTTATAGTACCCATGCAAGAAATTGCAATGAAATTCAAACATCTGGGCGTCATGGCTCGGCCGGAAAGGTTGGGAAACTTGGTTTTTTAATTCCTGTAAATCTAAAACACACCTGAAAATCATGAAACTTGGCATGGTGTCATGACATGGCACCAACATGCTGCGGTAATTTTTTGACCGAATTGGGACAAGTTTTGGTGTAAGCTTCTTGCAAACCGGAGCTTCCCTCAAGAAGGCTCGTGGTTCCGAGAGGGAACGTGTCACCTCCGTGTGCGAAACGACATACGTACCCTGCCTTCTCCCTCCTTAATTTTTTTACATGGGAAGATTAGACCAAATAGAAGTATCGTGCTAAATTTTGGAATTATTCCGGGTTCGTTTGGCCTTTTTTATACATTAATTGTGTTTCTGCGCATTTAATGTGCATAGTTCAAATTTGAACTACAAGCACATGCTCCAGTGCACCAAAGTTAGTTGAAAATTCAAATGTGTGTCCTTGGGTGAATTTCTAGGTCCCATGCAAGAAATGGGAATGAAATTCAAACATCTGGGCTTCGTGGCTCGGCCGGAAATATTGAGAAACTTGGTATTTTTAATTCCTGTAAATCCGAAACACGCCTGAAAATCATGAAACTTGGCATGGTGTCATGACATGGCACCAACATGTTGCGGTAATTTTTTTGGCCGAATTGGGACAAGCTTTGGTGTAAGCTTCTTGCAAACCGGAGCTTCCCTCAAGAAGGCTCATGGTTCCAAGAGGGAACGGTTCACCTCCGTGTGCGAAACGAGATACGTACACTGCCTTCTCCCACCTTAATTTTTTTACACAGGCAGATTAGATCAAATAGAAGTATCGTGCTAAATTTTGGAATTATTCCGGGTTCGTTTGGCCTTTTTTATACATTAATTGAGTTTCTGCGCATTTAATGTGCATAATTCAAATTTGAACTACAAGCACATGCTCCAGTGCACCAAAGTTGGTTGAAAAATCACATGTGTGTCCTTGGGTGAATTTATAGTCCCATGCAAGAAATGGGAATGAAATTCAAACATCTGGGCGTCGTGGCTCGGCCGGAAAGGTTGAGAAACTTGGTTTTTTAATTCCTGTAAATCCAAAACACGCCTGAAAATCATGAAACTTGGCATGGTGTCATGACATGGCACCAACATGCTGCGGTAATTTTTTGGCCGAATTGGGACAAGCTTTGGTGTAAGCTTCTTGCAAACCGGAGCTTCCCTCAAGAGGGCTCATGGTTCCAAGAGGGAACGTGTCACCTCCGTGTGTGAAACGACATACGTACACTGCCTTCTCCCTCCTTAATTTTTTTACACGAGAAGATTAGACCAAATAGAAGTATCGTGCTAAATTTAGGAATTATTCTGGGTTCGTTTGGCCTTTTTTATACACTAATTAAGTTTCTTCACATTTAATGTGCATAATTCAAATTTGAACTACAAGCACATGCTCCAGTGCACCAAAGTTGGTTGAAAAGCCACATGTGTGTCCTTTGGGTGAATTTCTAGGTCCCATGCAAGAAATGGGAATGAAATTCAAACATCTTGGCGTCGTGGCTCGGCCGGAAAGATTCTGATACTTGGTATTTTAATTCCTGTAAATCCAAAACATGCCTGAAAATCATTAAACTTGGCATGGTGTCATGACATGGCACCAACATGCTGCGGTAATGTTTTTGGCCGAATTGGGACAAGCTTTGGTGTAAGCTTCTTGCAAACCGGAGCTTCCCTCAAGAAGGCTCGTGGTTCCGAGAGGGAACGTGTCACCTCCGTGTGCGAAACGACATACGCACACTGCCTTCTCCCTCCTTAATTTTTTTACACGAGAAGATTAGACCAAATAGAAGTGTCGTGCTAAATTTTGGAATTATTCCTGGTTTGTTTGGCCTTTTTATACATTAATTGAGTTTATGCGCATTTAATGTGCATAATTCAAATTTGAACAACAAGCACATGCTCTAGTGCACCAAAGATGGATGAAAAATCACATATGTGTGTCCTTGGGTGAATTTATAGTACTCATGCAAGAAATGGGAATGAAATTCAAACATCTGGGCGTCGTGGCTCGGCCGGAAAGATTAAGAAACTTGGTTTTTTAATTCCTGTAAATCCAAAACATGCATCAAAATCATGAAACTTGGCATGGTGTCATGACATGGCACCAACATGCTGCGGTAATTTTTTTGGCCGAATTGGGACAAGCTTTGGTGTAAGCTTCTTGCAAACCGGAGCTTCCCTCAAGAAGGCTCGTGGTTCCGAGAGGGAACGTGTCACCTCCGTGTGCGAAACGACATACGTACACTGCCTTCTCCCGCCTTAATTTTTTACACAGGCAGATTAGACCAAATAGAAGTATCGTGCTAAATTTTGGAATTATTCCGGGTTCGTTTGGCCTTTTTATACATTAATTGAGTTTCTGGGCATTTAATGTGCATAATTCAAATTTGAACTACAAGCACATGCTCCAGTGCACCAAAGTTGGTTGAAAAATCACATGTGTGTCCTTGGGTGAATTTCTAGGTCCCATGCAAGAAATGGGAATGAAATTCAAACATCTGGGCGTCGTGGCTCGGCCGGAAAGATTGAGAAACTTGGTTTTTAATTCCTGTAAATCCAAAACACGCCTGAAAATCATGAAACTTGGCATGGTGTCATGACATGGCACCAACATGCTGCGGTAATTTTTTTGGCCGAATTGGGACAAGCTTTGGTGTAAGCTTCTTGCAAACCGGAGCTTCCCTCAAGAAGGCTCGTGGTTCCGAGAGGGAACGTGTCACCTCCGTGTGCGAAACGAGATACGTACACTGCCTTCTCCCGCCTTAATTTTTTACACAGGCAGATTAGACCAAATAGAAGTATCGTGCTAAATTTTGGAATTATTCCGGGTTCGTTTGGCCTTTTTTATACATTAATTGAGTTTCTGCGCATTTAATGTGCATAATTCAAATTTGAACTACAAGCACATGCTCCAGTGCACCAAAGTTGGTTGAAAAATCACATGTGTGTCCTTGGGTGAATTTATAGGTCCCATGCAAGAAATGGGAATGAAATTCAAACATCTGGGCGTCGTGGCTCGGCCGGAAAGATTGAGAAACTTGGTTTTTTAATTCCTGTAAATCCAAAACACGCCTGAAAATCATGAAACTTGGCATGGTGTCATGACATGGCACCAACATGCTGCGGTAATTTTTTTGGCCGAACTGGGACAAGCTTTGGTGTAAGCTTCTTGCAAACCGGAGCTTCCCTCAAGAAGGCTCGTGGTTCCGAGAGGGAACGTGTCACCTCCGTGTGCGAAACGACATACGTACACTGCCTTCTCCCGCCTTAATTTTTTTACACAGGCAGATTAGACCAATTAGAAGTACCATGCTAAATTTTGGAATTATTCCGGGTTCGTTTGGCCTTTTTAGTACATTAATTGAGTTCCTGCGCATTTAATGTGCATAATTCAAATTTGAACTACAAGCACATGCTCTAGTGCACCAAAGTTGGTTGAAAAATCACATGTGTGTCCTTGGGTGAATTTATAGTACCCATGCAAGAAATGGGAATGAAATTCAATCATCTGG
The DNA here is from genome assembly GCF_018294505.1 of Triticum aestivum. Classification (NCBI taxonomy): domain Eukaryota; kingdom Viridiplantae; phylum Streptophyta; class Magnoliopsida; order Poales; family Poaceae; genus Triticum; species Triticum aestivum. The sequence goes on along the minus strand of NC_057805.1, from coordinate 354,313,438 downwards.
GCGTCGTGGCTCGGCCGGAAAGATTGAGAAACTTGGTCTTTTAATTCCTGTAAATCCAAAACTCGCCTAAAAATCATGAAACTTGGCATGGTGTCATGACATGGCACCAACATGCTGCGGTAATTTTTTGGCCGAATTGGGACAAGCTTTGGTGTAAGCTTTTAGCAAACCGGAGCTTCCCTCAAGAAGGCTCGTGGTTCGAGAGGGAACGTGTCACCTCCGTGTGCGAAACGACATACGTACACTGCCTTCTCCCTCCTTAATTTTTTACACAGGCAGATTAGACCAAATAGAAGTATCGTGATAAATTTTGGAATTATTTCGGGTTCGTTTGGCCTTTTTTGTATATTAATTGAGTTTCTGCGCATTTAATGTGCATAATTCAAATTTGAACTACAAGCACATTCTCCAGTGCACCAAAGTTGGTTGAAAAATCACATGTGTGTCCTTGGGTGAATTTATAGGTCCCAATGGGAACGAAATTCAAACATCTGGGCGTCGTGGCTCGGCCGGAAAGATTGAGAAACTTGGTTTTTTAATTCCTGTCAATCCAAAACACGCCGTAAAATCATGAAACTTGGCATGGTGTCATGACATGGCACCAACATGCTGCGGTAATTTTTTTGGCCGAAATGGGACAAGCTTTGGTGTAAGCTTCTTGCAAACCGGAGCTTCCCTCAAGAAGGCTCGTGGTTCCGAGAGGGAACGTGTCACCTCCGTGTGCGAAACGACATACGTACACTGCCTTCTCCCTCCTTAATTTTTTTACACAGGAAGATTAGACCAAATAGAAGTATCGTGCTAAATTTTGGAATTATTCCGGGTTCGTTTGGCCTTTTTATACATTAATTGAGTTTCTGGGCATTTAATGTGCATAATTCAAATTTGAACTACAAGCACATGCTCCAGTGCACCAAAGTTGGTTGAAAAATCACATGTGTGTCCTTGGGTGAATTTCTAGGTCCATGCAAGAAATGGGAATGAAATTCAAACATCTGGGCGTCGTGGCTCGGCCGGAAAGATTGAGAAACTTGGTTTTTTAATTCCTGTAAATCCAAAACACGCCTGAAAATCATGAAACTTGGCATGGTGTCATGACATGGCACCAACATGCTGCGGTAATTTTTTGGCCGAATTGGGACAAGCTTTGGTGTAAGCTTCTTGCAAACCGGAGCTTCCCTCAAGAAGGCTCGTGGTTCCGAGAGGGAACGTGTCACCTCCGTGTGCGAAACGACATACGTACACTGCCTTCTCCCGCCTTAATTTTTTACACAGGCAGATTAGACCAAATAGAAGTATCGTGCTAAATTTTGGAATTATTCCGGGTTCGTTTGGCCTTTTTATACATTAATTGAGTTTCTGGGCATTTAATGTGCATAATTCAAATTTGAACTACAAGCACATGCTCCAGTGCACCAAAGTTGGTTGAAAAATCACATGTGTGTCCTTGGGTGAATTTCTAGGTCCCATGCAAGAAATGGGAATGAAATTCAAACATCTGGGCGTCGTGGCTCGGCCGGAAAGATTGAGAAACTTGGTTTTTAATTCCTGTAAATCCAAAACACGCCTGAAAATCATGAAACTTGGCATGGTGTCATGACATGGCACCAACATGCTGCGGTAATTTTTTTGGCCGAATTGGGACAAGCTTTGGTGTAAGCTTCTTGCAAACGGAGCTTCCCTCAAGAAGGCTCGTGGTTCCGAGAGGGAACGTGTCACCTCCGTGTGCGAAACGAGAAACGTACACTGCCTTCTGCCGCCTTAATTTTTTTACACAAGCAGATTAGACCAAATAGAAGTATCGTGCTAAATTTTGAAATTATTCCGGGTTCGTTTGGCCTTTTTTATACATTAATTGAGTTTCTCCGCATTTAATGTGCATAATTCAAATTTGAACTACAAGCACATGCTCCACTGCACCAAAGTTGGTTGAAAAATCACATGTGTGTCCTTGGGTGAATTTATAGGTCCCATGCAAGAAATGGGAATGAAATTCAAACATCTGGGCGTCGTGGCTCGGCCGGAAAGATTGAGAAACTTGGTTTTTTAATTCCTGTAAATCCAAAACACGCCTGAAAATCATGAAACTTGGCATGGTGTCATGACATGGCACCAACATGCTGCGGTAATTTTTTTGGCCGAATTGGGACAAGCTTTGGTGTAAGCTTCTTGCAAACCGGAGCTTCCCTCAAGAAGGCTCGTGGTTCCGAGAGGGAACGTGTCACCTCCGTGTGCGAAACGACATACGTACACTGCCTTCTCCCGCCTTAATTTTTTTACACAGGCAGATTAGACCAAATAGAAGTATCGTGCTAAATTTTGGAATTATTCCGGGTTCGTTTGGCCTTTTTATACATTAATTGAGTTTCTGGGCATTTAATGTGCATAATTCAAATTTGAACTACAAGCACATGCTCCAGTGCACCAAAGTTGGTTGAAAAATCACATGTGTGTCCTTGGGTGAATTTATAGGTCCCATGCAAGAAATGGGAATGAAATTCAAACATCTGGGCGTCGTGGCTCGGCCGGAAAGATTGAGAAACTTGGTTTTTTAATTCCTGTAAATCCAAAACTCGCCTGAAAATCATGAAACTTGGCATGGTGTCATGACATGGCACCAACATGCTGCGGTAATTTTTTGGCCGAATTGGGACAAGCTTTGGTGTAAGCTTCTTGCAAACCGGAGCTTCCCTCAAGAAGGCTCGTGGTTCCGAGAGGGAACGTGTCACCTCCGTGTGCGAAACGACATACGTACACTGCCTTCTCCCGCCTTAATTTTTTACACAGGCAGATTAGACCAAATAGAAGTATCGTGCTAAATTTTGGAATTATTCCGGGTTCGTTTGGCCTTTTTTATACATTAATTGAGTTTCTGGGCATTTAATGTGCATAATTCAAATTTGAACTACAAGCACATGCTCCAGTGCACCAAAGTTGGTTGAAAAATCACATGTGTGTCCTTGGGTGAATTTATAGGTCCATGCAAGAATGGGAATGAAATTCAAACATCTGGGCGTCGTGGCTCGGCCGGAAAGATTGAGAAACTTGGTTTTTTAATTCCTGTAAATCCAAAACACGCCTGAAAATCATGAAACTTGGCATGGTGTCATGACATGGCACCAACATACTGCGGTAATTTTTTTGGCCGAATTGGGACAAGCTTTGGTGTAATCTTCTTGCAAACCGGAGCTTCCCTCAAGAAGGCTCGTGGTTCCGAGAGGGAACGTGTCACCTCCGTGTGCGAAACGACATACGTACACTGCCTTCTCCCTCCTTAATTTTTTACACAGGCAGATTAGACCAAATAGAAGTATCGTGCTAAATTTTCGAATTATTCCGGGTTTGTTTGGCCTTTTTATACATTAATTGAGTTTCTGCGCATTTAATGTGCATAATTCAAATTTCAACTACAAGCACATGCTCCAGTGCACAAAAGTTGGTTGAAAATCACATGTGTGTCCTTGGGTGAATTTATAGGTCCCATGCAAGAAATGGGAATGAAATTCAAACATCTGGGCGTCGTGGCTCGGCCGGAAAGATTGAGAAACTTGGTTTTTTAATTCCTGTAAATCCAAAACACGCCTGAAAATCATGAAACTTGGCATGGTGTCATGACATGGCACCGACATGCTGCGGTAAGTTTTCTAGCCGAATTGGGACAAGCTTGGGTTTAAGCTTCTTGCAAACCAGAGCTTCCCTCAAGATGGCTCGTGGTTCCGAGAGGGAACGTGTCACCTCCGTGTGCGAAACGACATACGTACACTGCCTTCTCCCGCCTTAATTTTTTACACAGGCAGATTAGACCAAATAGAAGTATCGTGCTAAATTTTGGAATTATTCCGGGTTCGTTTGGCCTTTTTATACATTAATTGAGTTTCTGGCATTTAATGTGCATAATTCAAATTTGAACTACAAGCACATGCTCCAGTGCACCAAAGTTGGTTGAAAATCACATGTGTGTCCTTGGGTGAATTTCTAGGTCCCATGCAAGAAATGGGAATGAAATTCAAACATCTGGGCGTCGTGGCTCGGCCGGAAAGATTGAGAAACTTGGTTTTTTAATTCCTGTAAATCCAAAACACGCCTGAAAATCATGAAACTTGGCATGGTGTCATGACATGGCACCAACATGCTGCGGTAATTTTTTTGGCCGAATTGGGACAAGCTTTGGTGTAAGCTTCTTGCAAACCGGAGCTTCCCTCAAGAAGGCTCGTGGTTCCGAGAGGGAACGTGTCACCTCCGTGTGCGAAACGAGATACGTACACTGCCTTCTCCCGCCTTAATTTTTTACACAGGCAGATTAGACCAAATAGAAGTATCGTGCTAAATTTTGAATTATTCCGGGTTCGTTTGGCCTTTTTATACATTAATTGAGTTTCTGGGCATTTAATGTGCATAATTCAAATTTGAACTACAAGCACATGCTCCAGTGCACCAAAGTTGGTTGAAAAATCACATGTGTGTCCTTGGGTGAATTTCTAGGTCCCATGCAAGAAATGGGAATGAAATTCAAACATCTGGGCGTCGTGGCTCGGCCGGAAAGATTGAGAAACTTGGTTTTTTAATTCCTGTAAATCCAAAACACGCCTGAAAATCATGAAACTTGGCATGGTGTCATGACATGGCACCAACATGCTGCGGTAATGTTTTTGGCCGAATTGGGACAAGCTTTGGTCTAAGCTTCTTGCAAACCGGAGCTTCCCTCAAGAAGGCTCGTGGTTCCGAGAGGGAACGTGTCACCTCCGTGTGCGAAACGACATACGTACACTGCCTTCTCCCGCTTAATTTTTTTACACAGGCAGATTAGACCAAATAGAAGTATCGTGCTAAATTTTGGAATTATTCCGGGTTTGTTTGGCCTTTTTTATACATTAATAGAGTTTATGCGCATTTAATGTGCATAATTCAAATTTGAACAACAAGCACATGCTCCAGTGCACCAAAGTTGGTTGAAAAATGACATGTGTGTCCTTGGGTGAATTTATAGTACCCATGCAAGAAATGGGAATGAAATTCAAACATCTGGGCGTCGTGGCTCGGCCGGAAAGATTGAGAAACTTGGTTTTTTAATTCCTGTAAATCCAAAACACGCTTGAAAATCATGAAACTTGGCATGGTGTCATGACATGGCACCAACATGCTACGGTAATTTTTTGGCCGAATTGGGACAAGCTTTGGTGTAAGCTTCTTGCAAACCGGAGCTTCCCTCAAGAAGGCTCGTGGTTCCGAGAGGGAACGTGTCACCTCCGTGTGCGAAACGACATACGTACACTGCCTTCTCCCTCCTTAATTTTTTTACACAGGCAGATTAGACCAAATAGAAATATTGTGCTAAATTTTGAAATTATTCCGGGTTCGTTTGGCCTTTTTTATACATTAATTGAGTTTCTGCGCATTTAATGTGCATAATTCAAATTTGAACTACAAGCACATGCTCCACTGCATCAAAGTTGGTTGAAAAATCACATGTGTGTCCTTGGGTGAATTTATAGGACCCATGCAAAAATGGGAATGACATTCAAACATCTGGGTGTCGTGGCTCGGCCGGAAAGATTGAGAAACTTGGTTTTTGAATTCCTGTAAATCCAAAACACGCTTGAAAATCATGAAACTTGGCATGGTGGCATGACATGGCACCAACATGTTGCGGTAATTTTTTGGCCGAATTGGGACAAGCTTTGGTGTAAGCTTCTTGCAAACCGGAGCTTCCCTCAAGAAGGCTCGTGGTTCCGAGAGGGAACGTGTCACCTCCGTGTGCGAAACGACATACGTACACTGCCTTCTCCCGCCTTAATTTTTTACACAGGCAGATTAGACAAATAGAAGTATCGTGCTAAATTTTGGAATTATTCCGGGTTCGTTTGGCCTTTTTATACATTAATTGAGTTTCTGGGCATTTAATGTGCATAATTCAAATTTGAACTACAAGCACATGCTCCAGTGCACCAAAGTTGGTTGAAAAATCACATGTGTGTCCTTGGGTGAATTTCTAGGTCCCATGCAAGAAATGGGAATGAAATTCAAACATCTGGGCGTCGTGGCTCGGCCGGAAAGATTGAGAAACTTGGTTTTTTAATTCCTGTAAATCCAAAACACGCCTGAAAATCATGAAACTTGGCATGGTGTCATGACATGGCACCAACATGCTGCGGTAATTTTTTTGGCCGAATTGGGACAACCTTTGGTGTAAGCTTCTTGCAAACCGGAGCTTCCCTCAAGACGGCGTGGTTCCGAGAGGGAACGTGTCACCTCCGTGTGCGAAACGAGATACGTACACTGCCTTCTCCCGCCTTAATTTTTTTACACAGGCAGATTAGACCAAATAGAAGTATCGTGCTAAATTTTGGAATTATTCCGGGTTCGTTTGGCCTTTTTATACATTAATTGAGTTTCTGGGCATTTAATGTGCATAATTCAAATTTGAAATAGAAGCACATGCTCCAGTGCACCAAAGTTGGTTGAAAAATCACATGTGTGTCCTTGGGTGAATTTATAGGTCCCACGCAAGAAATGGGAATGAAATTCAAACATCTCGGCGTCGTGGCTCGGCCAGAAAGATTGAGAAACTTGGTATTTTAATTCCTGTAAATCCAAAACACGCCTGAAAATCATGAAACTTGGCATGGTGTCATGACATGGCACCAACATGCTGCGGTAATTTTTTTGGCCGAATTGGGACAAGCTTTGGTGTAAGCTTCTTGCAAATCGGAGCTTCCCTCAAGAAGGCTCGTGGTTCCAAGAGGGAACGTGTCACCTTCGTGTGCGAAACGAGATACGTAAACTGCCTTCTCCCGCCTTAATTTTTTTACACAGGCAGATTAGACCAAATAGAAGTATCATGCTAAATTTTGGAATTATTCCGGGTTCGTTTGGCCTTTTTATACACTAATTGAGTTTCTTGACATTTAATGTGCATAATTCAAATTTGAACTACAAGCACATGCTCTAGTGCACCAAAGTTGGTTGAAAAATCACATGTGTGTCCTTGGGTGAATTTATAGGTCCCATGCAATAAATTGGAATGAAATTCAAACATCTGGGCATCGTGGTTCGGCTGGAAAGGTTGAGAAACTTGGTTTTTTAATTCCTGTAAATCCAAAACATGCCTGAAAATCATCAAACTTGGCATGGTGTCATGACATGGCACCAACATGCTGCGGTAATTTTTTGGCCGAATTGGGACAAGCTTTGGTGTAAGCTTCTTGCAAACCGGAGCTTCCCTCAAGAAGGCTCGTGGTTCCGAGAGGGAACGTGTCACCTCCGTGTGCGAAACGACATACGTACACTGCCTTCTCCCGCCTTAATTTTTTACACAGGCAGATTAGACCAAATAGAAGTATCGTGCTAAATTTTGGAATTATTCCGGGTTCGTTTGGCCTTTTTATACATTAATTGAGTTTCTGGGCATTTAATGTGCATAATTCAAATTTGAACTACAAGCACATGCTCCAGTGCACCAAAGTTGGTTGAAAAATCACATGTGTGTCCTTGGGTGAATTTCTAGGTCCCATGCAAGAAATGGGAATGAAATTCAAACATCTGGGCGTCGTGGCTCGGCCGGAAAGATTGAGAAACTTGGTTTTTAATTCCTGTAAATCCAAAACACGCCTGAAAATCATGAAACTTGGCATGGTGTCATGACATGGCACCAACATGCTGCGGTAATTTTTTTGGCCGAATTGGGACAAGCTTTGGTGTAAGCTTCTTGCAAACCGGAGCTTCCCTCAAGAAGGCTCGTGGTTCCGAGAGGGAACGTGTCACCTCCGTGTGCGAAACGAGATACGTACACTGCCTTCTCCCGCCTTAATTTTTTACACAGGCAGATTAGACCAAATAGAAGTATCGTGCTAAATTTTGGAATTATTCCGGGTTCGTTTGGCCTTTTTTATACATTAATTGAGTTTCTGGGCATTTAATGTGCATAATTCAAATTTGAACTACAAGCACATGCTCCAGTGCACCAAAGTTGGTTGAAAAATCACATGTGTGTCCTTGGGTGAATTTATAGGTCCCATGCAAGAAATGGGAATGAAATTCAAACATCTGGGCGTCGTGGCTCGGCCGGAAAGATTGAGAAACTTGGTTTTTTAATTCCTGTAAATCCAAAACACGCCTGAAAATCATGAAACTTGGCATGGTGTCATGACATGGCACCAACATGCTGCGGTAATTTTTTTGGCCGAATTGGGACAAGCTTTGGTGTAAGCTTCTTGCAAACCGGAGCTTCCCTCAAGAAGGCTCGTGGTTCCGAGAGGGAACGTGTCACCTCCGTGTGCGAAACGACATACGTACACTGCCTTCTCCCGCCTTAATTTTTTACACAGGCAGATTAGACCAAATAGAAGTATCGTGCTAAATTTTGGAATTATTCCGGGTTCGTTTGGCCTTTTTTATACATTAATTGAGTTTCTGGGCATTTAATGTGCATAATTCAAATTTGAACTACAAGCACATGCTCCAGTGCACCAAAGTTGGTTGAAAAATCACATGTGTGTCCTTGGGTGAATTTATAGGTCCCATGCAAGAAATGGGAATGAAATTCAAACATCTGGGCGTCGTGGCTCGGCCGGAAAGATTGAGAAACTTGGTTTTTTAATTCCTGTAAATCCAAAACACGCCTGAAAATCATGAAACTTGGCATGGTGTCATGACATGGCACCAACATGCTGCGGTAATTTTTTGGCCGAATTGGGACAAGCTTTGGTGTAAGCTTCTTGCAAACCGGAGCTTCCCTCAAGAAGGCTTGTGGTTCCGAGAGGGAACGTGTCACCTCCGTGTGCGAAACGACATACGTACACTGCCTTCTCCCGCCTTAATTTTTTTACACATGCAGATTAGACCAAATAGAAGTATGGTGCTAAATTTTGGAATTATTCCGGGTTCGTTTGGCCTTTTTATACATTAATTGAGTTTCTTCACATTTAATGTGCATAATTCAAATTTGAACTACAAGCACATGCTCCAGTGCACCAAATTTGGTTGAAAAATGACATGTGTGTCCTTGGGTGAATTTCTAGGTCCCATGCAAGAAATGGGAATAAATTCAAACATCTGGGCGTCGTGGCTCGGCCGGAAAGGTTGAGAAACTTGGTTTTTTAATTCCTGTAAATCCAAAACACGCCTGAAAATCATGAAACTTGGCATGGTGTCATGACATGGCACCAACATGCTGCGGTAATTTTTTGGCCGAATTGGGACAAGCTTTGGTGTAAGCTTCTTGCAAACCGGAGCTTCCCTCAAGAAGGCTTGTGGTTCCGAGAGGGAACGTGTCACCTCCGTGTGCGAAACGACATACGTACACTGCCTTCTCCCTCCTTAATTTTTTTACACGAGAAGATTAGACCAAATAGAAGTGTCGTGCTAAATTTAGGAATTATTCCGGGTTCGTTTGGCCTTTTTATACACTAATTGAGTTTCTGGGCATTTAATGTGCATAATTCAAATTTGAACTACAAGCACATGCTCCAGTGCACCAAAGTTGGTTGAAAAGCCACATGTGTGTCCTTTGGGTGAATTTCTAGGTCCCATGCAAGAAATGAGAATGAAATTCAAACATCTGGGCGTCGTGGCTCGGCCGGAAAGATTGAGAAACTTGGTTTTTTAATTCCTGTAAATCCAAAACACGCCTGAAAATCATGAAACTTGGCATGGTGTCATGACATGGCACCAACATGCTGCGGTAATTTTTTTGGCCGAATTGGGACAAGCTTTGGTGTAAGCTTCTTGCAAACCGGAGCTTCCCTCAAGAAGGCTCGTGGTTCCGAGAGGGAACGTGTCACCTCCGTGTGCGAAACGAGATACGTACACTGCCTTCTCCCGCCTTAATTTTTTTACACAGGCAGATTAGACCAAATAGAAGTATCGTGCTAAATTTTGGAATTATTCCGGGTTCGTTTGGCCTTTTTATACATTAATTGAGTTTCTGGGCATTTAATGTGCATAATTCAAATTTGAACTACAAGCACATGCTCCAGTGCACCAAAGTTGTTTGAAAAATCACATGTGTGTCCTTGGGTGAATTTCTAGGTCCCATGCAAGAAATGGGAATGAAATTCAAACATCTGGGCGTCGTGGCTCGGCCGGAAAGATTGAGAAACTTGGTTTTTAATTCCTGTAAATCCAAAACACGCCTGAAAATCATGAAACTTGGCATGGTGTCATGACATGGCACCAACATGCTGCGGTAATTTTTTTGGCCGAATTGGGACAAGCTTTGGTGTAAGCTTCTTGCAAACCGGAGCTTCCCTCAAGAAGGCTCGTGGTTCCGAGAGGGAACGTGTCACCTCCGTGTGCGAAACGAGATACGTACACTGCCTTCTCCCGCCTTAATTTTTTACACAGGCAGATTAGACCAAATAGAAGTATCGTGCTAAATTTTGGAATTATTCCGGGTTCGTTTGGCCTTTTTTATACATTAATTGAGTTTCTGGGCATTTAATGTGCATAATTCAAATTTGAACTACAAGCACATGCTCCAGTGCACCAAAGTTGGTTGAAAAATCACATGTGTGTCCTTGGGTGAATTTCTAGGTCCCATGCAAGAAATGGGAATGAAATTCAAACATCTGGGCGTCGTGGCTCGGCCGGAAAGATTGAGAAACTTGGTTTTTTAATTCCTGTAAATCCAAAACACGCCTGAAAATCATGAAACTTGGCATGGTGTCATGACATGGCACCAACATGCTGCGGTAATTTTTTGGCCGAATTGGGACAAGCTTTGGTGTAAGCTTCTTGCAAACCGGAGCTTCCCTCAAGAAGGCTCGTGGTTCCGAGAGGGAACGTGTCACCTCCGTGTGCGAAACGACATACGTACACTGCCTTCTCCCGCCTTAATTTTTTTACACAGGCAGATTAGACCAAATAGAAGTATCGTGCTAAATTTTGGAATTATTCCGGGTTCGTTTGGCCTTTTTATACATTAATTGAGTTTCTGGGCATTTAATGTGCATAATTCAAATTTGAACTACAAGCACATGCTCCAGTGCACCAAAGTTGGTTGAAAAATCACATGTGTGTCCTTGGGTGAATTTCTAGGTCCCATGCAAGAAATGGGAATGAAATTCAAACATCTGGGCGTCGTGGCTCGGCCGGAAAGATTGAGAAACTTGGTTTTTTAATTCCTGTAAATCCAAAACACGCCTGAAAATCATGAAACTTGGCATGGTGTCATGACATGGCACCAACATGCTGCGGTAATTTTTTGGCCGAATTGGGACAAGCTTTGGTGTAAGCTTCTTGCAAACCGGAGCTTCCCTCAAGAAGGCTCGTGGTTCCGAGAGGGAACGTGTCACCTCCGTGTGCGAAACGACATACGTACACTGCCTTCTCCCGCCTTAATTTTTTACACAGGCAGATTAGACCAAATAGAAGTATCGTGCTAAATTTTGGAATTATTCCGGGTTCGTTTGGCCTTTTTATACATTAATTGAGTTTCTGGGCATTTAATGTGCATAATTCAAATTTGAACTACAAGCACATGCTCCAGTGCACCAAAGTTGGTTGAAAAATCACATGTGTGTCCTTGGGTGAATTTCTAGGTCCCATGCAAGAAATGGGAATGAAATTCAAACATGTGGGCGCCGTGGCTCGGCCGAAAAGATTGAGAAACTTGGTTTTTTAATTCTTGTGAATCCAAAACCCGCCTGAAAATCATGAAACTTGGCATGGTGTCATGACATGGCACCAACATGCTGCGGTAATTTTTTTGGCCGAATTGGGACAAGCTTTGGTGTAAGCTTCTTGCAAACCGGAGCTTCCCTCAAGAAGGCTCGTGGTTCCGAGAGGGAACGTGTCACCTCCGTGTGCGAAACGAGATACGTATACTGCCTTCTCCCGCCTTAATTTTTTACACAGGCAGATTAGACCAAATAGAAGTATCGTGCTAAATTTTGGAATTATTCCGGGTTCGTTTGGCCTTTTTATACATTAATTGAGTTTCTGGGCATTTAATGTGCATAATTCAAATTTGAACTACAAGCACATGCTCCAGTGCACCAAAGTTGTTTGAAAAATCACATGTGTGTCCTTGGGTGAATTTCTAGGTCCCATGCAAGAGATGGGAATGAAATTCAAACATCTGGGCGTCGTGGCTCGCCGGAAAGATTGAGAAACTTGGTTTTTAATTCCTGTAAATCAAAACACGCCTGAAAATCATGAAACTTGGCATGGTGTCATGACATGGCACCAACATGCTGCGGTAATTTTTTGGCCGAATTGGGACAAGCTTTGGTGTAAGCTTCTTGCAAACCGGAGCTTCCCTCAAGAAGGCTCGTGGTTCCGAGAGGGAACGTGTCACCTCCGTGTGCGAAACGACATACGTATACTGCCTTCTCCCGCCTTAATTTTTTTACACAGGCAGATTAGACCAAATAGAAGTATCGTGCTAAATTTTGAATTATTCCGGGTTCGTTTGGCATTTTTATGCATTAATTGAGTTTCTGGGCATTTAATGTGCATAATTCAAATTTGAACTACAAGCACATGCTCCAGTGCACCAAAGTTGGTTTGAAAAATCACATGTGTGTCCTTGGGTGAATTTCTAGGTCCCATGCAAGAGATGGGAATGAAATTCAAACATCTGGGCGTCGTGGCTCGGCCCGGAAAGATTGAGAAACTTGGTTTTTAATTCCTGTAAATCCAAAACACGCCTGAAAATCATGAAACTTGGCATGGTGTCATGACATGGCACCAACATGCTGCGGTAATTTTTTGGCCGAATTGGGACAAGCTTTGGTGTAAGCTTCTTGCAAACCGGAGCTTCCCTCAAGAAGGCTCGTGGTTCCGAGAGGGAACGTGTCACCTCCGTGTGCGAAACGAATACGTATACTGCCTTCTCCCGCCTTAATTTTTTACACAGGCAGATTAGACCAAATAGAAGTATCGTGCTAAATTTTGGAATTATTCCGGGTTCGTTTGGCCTTTTTATGCATTAATTGAGTTTCTGGGCATTTAATGTGCATAATTCAAATTTGAACTACAAGCACATGCTCCAGTGCACCAAAGTTGTTTGAAAAATCACATGTGTGTCCTTGGGTGAATTTCTAGGTCCCATGCAAGAGATGGGAATGAAATTCAAACATCTGGGCGTCGTGGCTCGGCCGGAAAGATTGAGAAACTTGGTTTTTTAATTCCTGTAAATCAAAACACGCCTGAAAATCATGAAACTTGGCATGGTGTCATGACATGGCACCAACATGCTGCGGTAATTTTTTTGGCCGAATTGGGACAAGCTTTGGTGTAAGCTTCTTGCAAACCGGAGCTTCCCTCAAGAAGGCTCGTGGTTCCGAGAGGGAACGTGTCACCTCCGTGTGCGAAACGAGATACGTACACTGCCTTCTCCCGCCTTAATTTTTTTACACAGGCAGATTAGACCAAATAGAAGTATCGTGCTAAAATTTTGAATTATTCTGGGTTCGTTTGGCCTTTTTATGCATTAATTGAGTTTCTGGGCATTTAATGTGCATAATTCAAATTTGAACTACAAGCACATGCTCCAGTGCACCAAAGTTGTTTGAAAAATCACATGTGTGTCCTTGGGTGAATTTCTAGGTCCCATGCAAGAGATGGGAATGAAATTCAAACATCTGGGCGTCGTGGCTCGCCGGAAAGATTGAGAAACTTGGTTTTTAATTCCTGTAAATCCAAAACACGCCTGAAAATCATGAAACTTGGCATGGTGTCATGACATGGCACCAACATGCTGCGGTAATTTTTTTGGCCGAATTGGGACAAGCTTTGGTGTAAGCTTCTTGCAAACCGGAGCTTCCCTCAAGAAGGCTCGTGGTTCCGAGAGGGAACGTGTCACCTCCGTGTGCGAAACGAGATACGTACACTGCCTTCTCCCGCCTTAATTTTTTACACAGGCAGATTAGACCAAATAGAAGTATCGTGCTAAATTTTGGAATTATTCCGGGTTCGTTTGGCCTTTTTATACATTAATTGAGTTTCTGGGCATTTAATGTGCATAATTCAAATTTGAACTACAAGCACATGCTCCAGTGCACCAAAGTTGGTTGAAAAATCACATGTGTGTCCTTGGGTGAATTTCTAGGTCCCATGCAAGAAATGGGAATGAAATTCAAACATCTGGGCGTCGTGGCTCGGCCGGAAAGATTGAGAAACTTGGTTTTTTAATTCCTGTAAATCCAAAACACGCCTGAAAATCATGAAACTTGGCATGGTGTCATGACATGGCACCAACATGCTGCGGTAATTTTTTTGGCCGAATTGGGACAAGCTTTGGTGTAAGCTTCTTGCAAACCGGAGCTTCCCTCAAGAAGACTCGTGGTTCCGAGAGGGAACGTGTCACCTCCGTGTGCGAAACGAGATACGTATACTGCCTTCTCCCGCCTTAATTTTTTTACACAGGCAGATTAGACCAAATAGAAGTATCGTGCTAAATTTTGGAATTATTCCGGGTTCGTTTGGCCTTTTTATGCATTAATTGAGTTTCTGGGCATTTAATGTGCATAATTCAAATTTGAACTACAAGCACATGCTCCAGTGCACCAAAGTTGGTTGAAAAATCACATGTGTGTCCTTGGGTGAATTTCTAGGTCCCATGCAAGAAATGGGAATGAAATTCAAACATCTGGGCGTCGTGGCTCGGCCGGAAAGATTGAGAAACTTGGTTTTTTAATTCCTGTAAATCCAAAACACGCCTGAAAATCATGAAACTTGGCATGGTGTCATGACATGGCACCAACATGCTGCGGTAATTTTTTGGCCGAATTGGGACAAGCTTTGGTGTAAGCTTCTTGCAAACCGGAGCTTCCCTCAAGAAGGCTCGTGGTTCCGAGAGGGAACGTGTCACCTCCGTGTGCGAAACGACATACGTACACTGCCTTCTCCCGCCTTAATTTTTTACACAGGCAGATTAGACCAAATAGAAGTATCGTGCTAAATTTTGGAATTATTCCGGGTTCGTTTGGCCTTTTTATACATTAATTGAGTTTCTGGCATTTAATGTGCATAATTCAAATTTGAACTACAAGCACATGCTCCAGTGCACCAAAGTTGTTTGAAAAATCACATGTGTGTCCTTGGGTGAATTTATAGGTCCCATGCAAGAATGGGAATGAAATTCAAACATCTGGGCGTCGTGGCTCGCCGGAAAGATTGAGAAACTTGGTTTTTTAATTCCTGTAAATCCAAAACACGCCTGAAAATCATGAAACTTGGCATGGTGTCATGACATGGCACCAACATGCTGCGGTAATTTTTTTGGCCGAATTGGGACAAGCTTTGGTGTAAGCTTCTTGCAAACCGGAGCTTCCCTCAAGAAGGCTCGTGGTTCCGAGAGGGAACGTGTCACCTCCGTGTGCGAAACGAGATACGTACACTGCCTTCTCCCGCCTTAATTTTTTTACACAGGCAGATTAGACCAAATAGAAGTATCGTGCTAAATTTTGGAATTATTCGGGTTCGTTTGGCCTTTTTATACATTAATTGAGTTTCTGGGCATTTAATGTGCATAATTCAAATTTGAACTACAAGCACATGCTCCAGTGCACCAAAGTTGGTTGAAAAATCACATGTGTGTCCTTGGGTGAATTTCTAGGTCCCATGCAAGAATGGGAATGAAATTCAAACATCTGGGCGTCGTGGCTCGGCCGGAAAGATTGAGAAACTTGGTTTTTAATTCCTGTAAATCAAAACACGCCTGAAAATCATGAAACTTGGCATGGTGTCATGACATGGCACCAACATGCTGCGGTAATTTTTTTGGCCGAATTGGGACAAGCTTTGGTGTAAGCTTCTTGCAAACCGGAGCTTCCCTCAAGAAGGCTCGTGGTTCCGAGAGGGAACGTGTCACCTCCGTGTGCGAAACGAGATACGTATACTGCCTTCTCCCGCCTTAATTTTTTTACACAGGCAGATTAGACCAAATAGAAGTATCGTGCTAAATTTTGAATTATTCCGGGTTCGTTTGGCCTTTTTATACATTAATTGAGTTTCTAGGCATTTAATGTGCATAATTCAAATTTGAACTACAAGCACATGCTCCAGTGCACCAAAGTTGGTTGAAAAATCACATGTGTGTCCTTGGGTGAATTTATAGGTCCCATGCAAGAGATGGGAATGAAATTCAAACATCTGGGCGTCGTGGCTCGGCCGGAAAGATTGAGAAACTTGGTTTTTTAATTCCTGTAAATCCAAAACACGCCTGAAAATCATGAAACTTGGCATGGTGTCATGACATGGCACCAACATGCTGCGGTAATTTTTTTGGCCGAATTGGGACAAGCTTTGGTGTAAGCTTCTTGCAAACCGGAGCTTCCCTCAAGAAGGCTCGTGGTTCCGAGAGGGAACGTGTCACCTCCGTGTGCGAAACGAGATACGTATACTGCCTTCTCCCGCCTTAATTTTTTACACAGGCAGATTAGACCAAATAGAAGTATCGTGCTAAATTTTGGAATTATTCCGGGTTCGTTTGGCATTTTTATACATTAATTGAGTTTCTGGGCATTTAATGTGCATAATTCAAATTTGAACTACAAGCACATGCTCCAGTGCACCAAAGTTGTTTGAAAAATCACATGTGTGTCCTTGGGTGAATTTCTAGGTCCCATGCAAGAGATGGGAATGAAATTCAAACATCTGGGCGTCGTGGCTCGCCGGAAAGATTGAGAAACTTGGTTTTTTAATTCCTGTAAATCCAAAACACGCCTGAAAATCATGAAACTTGGCATGGTGTCATGACATGGCACCAACATGCTGCGGTAATTTTTTTGGCCGAATTGGGACAAGCTTTGGTGTAAGCTTCTTGCAAACCGGAGCTTCCCTCAAGAAGGCTCGTGGTTCCGAGAGGGAACGTGTCACCTCCGTGTGCGAAACGAGATACGTACACTGCCTTCTCCCGCCTTAATTTTTTTACACAGGCAGATTAGACCAAATAGAAGTATCGTGCTAAATTTTGGAATTATTCGGGTTCGTTTGGCCTTTTTATACATTAATTGAGTTTCTGGGCATTTAATGTGCATAATTCAAATTTGAACTACAAGCGCATGCTCCAGTGCACCAAAGTTGGTTGAAAAATCACATGTGTGTCCTTGGGAGAATTTATAGTACCCATGGAAAAAATGGGAATGAAATTCAAACATCTGGCCTTCGTGCTTGGCCGAAAAGATTGAGAAACTTGGTTTTTTAATTCCTGTAAATCCAAAACACGCCTGAAAATCATGAAACTTGGCATGGTGTCATGACATGGCACCAACATGCTGCGGTAATTTTTTGGCCGAATTGGGACAAGCTTTGGTGTAAGCTTCTTGCAAACCGGAGCTTTCCTCAAGAAGGCTCGTGGTTCCGAGAGGCAACGTGTCACCTCCGTGTGCGAAACGAGATACCTACACTGCCTTCTCCCGCCTTAATTTTTTTACACAGGCAGATTAGACCAAATAGAAGTATCGTGCTAAATTTTGGAATTATTCGGGTTCGTTTGGCCTTTTTATACATTAATTGAGTTTCTGGGCATTTAATGTGCATAATTCAAATTTGAACTACAAGCACATGCTCCAGTGCACCAAAGTTGGTTGAAAAATCACATGTGTGTCCTTGGGTGAATTTATAGGTCCCATGCAAGAAATGGGAATGAAATTCAAACATCTGGGCGTCGTGGCTCGGCCGGAAAGATTGAGAAACTTGGTTTTTTAATTCCTGTAAATCCAAAACACGCCTGAAAATCATGAAACTTGGCATGGTGTCATGACATGGCACCAACATGCTGCGGTAATTTTTTTGGCCGAATTGGGACAAGCTTTGGTGTAAGCTTCTTGCAAACCGGAGCTTCCCTCAAGAAGGCTCGTGGTTCCGAGAGGGAACGTGTCACCTCCGTGTGCGAAACGAGATACGTATACTGCCTTCTCCCGCCTTAATTTTTTACACAGGCAGATTAGACCAAATAGAAGTATCGTGCTAAATTTTGGAATTATTCCGTGTTCGTTTGGCATTTTTATGCATTAATTGAGTTTCTGGGCATTTAATGTGCATAATTCAAATTTGAGCTACAAGAATATGTTCCAGTACACCATAGTTGTTTGAAAAATCACATGTGTGTCCTTGGGTGAATTTCTAGGTCCCATGCAAGAGATGGGAATGAAATTCAAACATCTGGGCGTCGTGGCTCGGCCGGAAAGATTGAGAAACTTGGTTTTTTAATTCCTGTAAATCCAAAACACGCCTGAAAATCATGAAACTTGGCATGGTGTCATGACATGGCACCAACATGCTGCCGTAATTTTTTTGGCCGAATTGGGACAGGCTTTGGTGTAAGCTTCTTGCAAACCGGAGCTTCCCTCAAGAAGGCTCGTGGTTCCGAGAGGGAACGTGTCACCTCCGTGTGCGAAACGAGATACGTACACTGCCTTCTCCCGCCTTAATTTTTTACACAGGCAGATTAGACCAAATAGAAGTATCGTGCTAAATTTTGGAATTATTCGGGTTCGTTTGGCCTTTTTATACATTAATTGAGTTTCTGGCATTTAATGTGCATAATTCAAATTTGAACTACAAGCACATGCTCCAGTGCACCAAAGTTGGTTGAAAAATCACATGTGTGTCCTTGGGTGAATTTATAGGTCCCATGCAAGAAATGGGAATGAAATTCAAACATCTGGGCGTCGTGGCTCGGCCGGAAAGATTGAGAAACTTGGTTTTTAATTCCTGTAAATCAAAACACGCCTGAAAATCATGAAACTTGGCATGGTGTCATGACATGGCACCAACATGCTGCGGTAATTTTTTGGCCGAATTGGGACAAGCTTTGGTGTAAGCTTCTTGCAAACCGGAGCTTCCCTCAAGAAGGCTCGTGGTTCCGAGAGGGAACGTGTCACCTCCGTGTGCGAAACGAGATACGTATACTGCCTTCTCCCGCCTTAATTTTTTTACACAGGCAGATTAGACCAAATAGAAGTATCGTGCTAAATTTTGGAATTATTCCGGGTTCGTTTGGCCTTTTTATACATTAATTGAGTTTCTGGGCATTTAATGTGCATAATTCAAATTTGAACTACAAGCACATGCTCCAGTGCACCAAAGTTGGTTGAAAAATCACATGTGTGTCCTTGGGTGAATTTATAGGTCCCATGCAAGAAATGGGAATGAAATTCAAACATCTGGGCGTCGTGGCTCGGCCGGAAAGATTGAGAAACTTGGTTTTTTAATTCCTGTAAATCCAAAACACGCCTGAAAATCATGAAACTTGGCATGGTGTCATGACATGGCACCAACATGCTGCGGTAATTTTTTTGGCCGAATTGGGACAAGCTTTGGTGTAAGCTTCTTGCAAACCGGAGCTTCCCTCAAGAAGGCTCGTGGTTCCGAGAGGGAACGTGTCACCTCCGTGTGCGAAACGAGATACGTACACTGCCTTCTCCCGCCTTAATTTTTTTACACAGGCAGATTAGACCAAATAGAAGTATCGTGCTAAATTTTGGAATTATTCGGGTTCGTTTGGCCTTTTTATACATTAATTGAGTTTCTGGGCATTTAATGTGCATAATTCAAATTTGAACTACAAGCACATGCTCCAGTGCACCAAAGTTGGTTGAAAAATCACATGTGTGTCCTTGGGTGAATTTATAGGTCCCATGCAAGAAATGGGAATGAAATTCAAACATCTGGGCGTCGTGGCTCGGCCGGAAAGATTGAGAAACTTGGTTTTTTAATTCCTGTAAATCCAAAACACGCCTGAAAATCATGAAACTTGGCATGGTGTCATGACATGGCACCAACATGCTGCGGTAATTTTTTGGCCGAATTGGGACAAGCTTTGGTGTAAGCTTCTTGCAAACCGGAGCTTCCCTCAAGAAGGCTCGTGGTTCCGAGAGGGAACGTGTCACCTCCGTGTGCGAAACGAGATACGTACACTGCCTTCTCCCGCCTTAATTTTTTTACACAGGCAGATTAGACCAAATAGAAGTATCGTGCTAAATTTTGGAATTATTCCGGGTTCGTTTGGCCTTTTTATACATTAATTGAGTTTCTGGGCATTTAATGTGCATAATTCAAATTTGAACTACAAGCACATGCTCCAGTGCACCAAAGTTGGTTTGAAAAATCACATGTGTGTCCTTGGGTGAATTTATAGTCCCATGCAAGAAATGGGAATGAAATTCAAACATCTGGGCGTCGTGGCTCGGCCGGAAAGATTGAGAAACTTGGTTTTTTAATTCCTGTAAATCCAAAACACGCCTGAAAATCATGAAACTTGGCATGGTGTCATGACATGGCACCAACATGCTGCGGTAATTTTTTGGCCGAATTGGGACAAGCTTTGGTGTAAGCTTCTTGCAAACCGGAGCTTCCCTCAAGAAGGCTCGTGGTTCCGAGAGGGAACGTGTCACCTCCGTGTGCGAAACGAGATACGTACACTGCCTTCTCCCGCCTTAATTTTTTACACAGGCAGATTAGACCAAATAGAAGTATCGTGCTAAATTTTGGAATTATTCCGGGTTCGTTTGGCCTTTTTATACATTAATTGAGTTTCTGGGCATTTAATGTGCATAATTCAAATTTGAACTACAAGCACATGCTCCAGTGCACCAAAGTTGGTTGAAAAATCACATGTGTGTCCTTGGGTGAATTTCTAGGTCCCATGCAAGAAATGGGAATGAAATTCAAACATCTGGGCGTCGTGGCTCGGCCGGAAAGATTGAGAAACTTGGTTTTTTAATTCCTGTAAATCCAAAACACGCCTGAAAATCATGAAACTTGGCATGGTGTCATGACATGGCACCAACATGCTGCGGTAATTTTTTTGGCCGAATTGGGACAAGCTTTGGTGTAAGCTTCTTGCAAACCGGAGCTTCCCTCAAGAAGGCTCGTGGTTCCGAGAGGGAACGTGTCACCTCCGTGTGCGAAACGAGATACGTACACTGCCTTCTCCCGCCTTAATTTTTTTACACAGGCAGATTAGACCAAATAGAAGTATCGTGCTAAATTTTGGAATTATTCCGGGTTCGTTTGGCCTTTTTATACATTAATTGAGTTTCTGGGCATTTAATGTGCATAATTCAAATTTGAACTACAAGCACATGCTCCAGTGCACCAAAGTTGGTTGAAAAATCACATGTGTGTCCTTGGGTGAATTTATAGGTCCCATGCAAGAAATGGGAATGAAATTCAAACATCTGGGCGTCGTGGCTCGGCCGGAAAGATTGAGAAACTTGGTTTTTAATTCCTGTAAATCCAAAACACGCCTGAAAATCATGAAACTTGGCATGGTGTCATGACATGGCACCAACATGCTGCGGTAATTTTTTTGGCCGAATTGGGACAAGCTTTGGTGTAAGCTTCTTGCAAACCGGAGCTTCCCTCAAGAAGGCTCGTGGTTCCGAGAGGGAACGTGTCACCTCCGTGTGCGAAACGAGATACGTACACTGCCTTCTCCCGCCTTAATTTTTTTACACAGGCAGATTAGACCAAATAGAAGTATCGTGCTAAATTTTGGAATTATTCGGGTTCGTTTGGCCTTTTTATACATTAATTGAGTTTCTGGGCATTTAATGTGCATAATTCAAATTTGAACTACAAGCACATGCTCCAGTGCACCAAAGTTGGTTGAAAAATCACATGTGTGTCCTTGGGTGAATTTATAGGTCCCATGCAAGAAATGGGAATGAAATTCAAACATCTGGGTGTCGTTGCTCGGCTGGAAAGATTGAGAAACTTGGTTTTTTAATTCCTGTAAATCAAAACACGCCTGAAAATCATGAAACTTGGCATGGTGTCATGACATGGCACCAACATGCTGTGGTAATTTTTTGGCCGAATTGGGACAAGCTTTGGTGTAAGCTTCTTGCAAACCGGAGCTTCCCTCAAGAAGGCTCGTGGTTCCGAGAGGGAACGTGTCACCTCCGTGTGCGAAACGAGATACGTACACTGCCTTCTCCCGCCTTAATTTTTTTACACAGGCATATTAGACCAAATAGAAGTATCGTGCTAAATTTTGGTTCGTTTGGCCTTTTTATACATTAATTGAATTTCTGGGCATTTAATGTGCATAATTCAAATTTGAACTACAAGCACATGCTCCAGTGCACCAAAGTTGTTGAAAAATCACATGTGTGTCCTTGGGTGAATTTATAGGTCCCATGCAAGAAATGGGAATGAAATTCAAACATCTGGGCGTCGTGGCTCGCCGGAAAGATTGAGAAACTTGGTTTTTTAATTCCTGTAAATCCAAAACACGCCTGAAAATCATGAAACTTGGCATGGTGTCATGACATGGCACCAACATGCTGCGGTAATTTTTTTGGCCGAATTGGGACAAGCTTTGGTGTAAGCTTCTTGCAAACCGGAGCTTCCCTCAAGAAGGCTCGTGGTTCCGAGAGGGAACGTGTCACCTCCGTGTGCGAAACGAGATACGTACACTGCCTTCTCCCGCCTTAATTTTTTTACACAGGCAGATTAGACCAAATAGAAGTATCGTGCTAAATTTTGGAATTATTCGGGTTCGTTTGGCATTTTTATACATTAATTGAGTTTCTGGGCATTTAATGTGCATAATTCAAATTTGAACTACAAGCACATGCTCCAGTGCACCAAAGTTGGTTGAAAAATCACATGTGTGTCCTTGGGTGAATTTATAGGTCCCATGCAAGAGATGGGAATGAAATTCAAACATCTGGGCGTCGTGGCTCGCCGGAAAGATTGAGAAACTTGGTTTTTAATTCCTGTAAATCCAAAACACGCCTGAAAATCATGAAACTTGGCATGGTGTCATGACATGGCACCAACATGCTGCGGTAATTTTTTGGCCGAATTGGGACAAGCTTTGGTGTAAGCTTCTTGCAAACCGGAGCTTCCCTCAAGAAGGCTCGTGGTTCCGAGAGGGAACGTGTCACCTCCGTGTGCGAAACGAGATACGTACACTGCCTTCTCCCGCCTTAATTTTTTACACAGGCAGATTAGACCAAATAGAAGTATCGTGCTAAATTCTGGAATTATTCCGGGTTCGTTTGACCTTTTTATACATTAATTGAGTTTCTGGGCATTTAATGTGCATAATTCAAATTTGAACTACAAGCACATGCTCCAGTGCACCAAAGTTGGTTGAAAAATCACATGTGTGTCCTTGGGTGAATTTATAGGTCCCATGCAAGAATGGGAATGAAATTCAAACATCTGGGCGTCGTGGCTCGGCCGGAAAGATTGAGAAACTTGGTTTTTTAATTCCTGTAAATCCAAAGCACGCCTGAAAATCATGAAACTTGGCATGGTGTCATGACATGGCACCAACATGCTACGGTAATTTTTTTGGCCGAATTGGGACAAGCTTTGGTGTAAGCTTCTTGCAAACCGGAGCTTCCCTCAAGAAGGCTCGTGGTTCCGAGAGGGAACGTGTCACCTCCGTGTGCGAAACTGAGATACGTACACTGCCTTCTCCCGCCTTAATTTTTTTACACAGGCAGATTAGACCAAATAGAAGTATCGTGCTAAATTTTGGAATTATTCGGGTTCGTTTGGCATTTTTATGCATTAATTGAGTTTCTGGGCATTTAATGTGCATAATTCAAATTTGAACTACAAGCACATGCTCCAGTGCACCAAAGTTGTTTGAAAAATCACATGTGTGTCCTTGGGTGAATTTATAGGTCCCATGCAAGAGATGGGAATGAAATTCAAACATCTGGGCGTCGTGGCTCGGCCGGAAAGATTGAGAAACTTGGTTTTTTAATTCCTGTAAATCAAAACACGCCTGAAAATCATGAAACTTGGCATGGTGTCATGACATGGCACCAACATGCTGCGGTAATTTTTTGGCCGAATTGGGACAAGCTTTGGTGTAAGCTTCTTGCAAACCGGAGCTTCCCTCAAGAAGGCTCGTGGTTCCGAGAGGGAACGTGTCACCTCCGTGTGCGAAACGAGATACGTACACTGCCTTCTCCCGCCTTAATTTTTTTACACAGGCAGATTAGACCAAATAGAAGTATCGTGCTAAATTTTGAATTATTCGGGTTCGTTTGGCATTTTTATACATTAATTGAGTTTCTGGCATTTAATGTGCATAATTCAAATTTGAACTACAAGCACATGCTCCAGTGCACCAAAGTTGGTTGAAAAATCACATGTGTGTCCTTGGGTGAATTTATAGGTCCCATGCAAGAATGGGAATGAAATTCAAACATCTGGGCGTCGTGGCTCGGCCGGAAAGATTGAGAAACTTGGTTTTTAATTCCTGTAAATCAAAACACGCCTGAAAATCATGAAACTTGGCATGGTGTCATGACATGGCACCAACATGCTGCGGTAATTTTTTTGGCCGAATTGGGACAAGCTTTGGTGTAAGCTTCTTGCAAACCGGAGCTTCCCTCAAGAAGGCTCGTGGTTCCGAGAGGGAACGTGTCACCTCCGTGTGCGAAACGAGATACGTATACTGCCTTCTCCCGCCTTAATTTTTTTACACAGGCAGATTAGACCAAATAGAAGTATCGTGCTAAATTTTGGAATTATTCCGGGTTCGTTTGGCCTTTTTATACATTAATTGAGTTTCTGGGCATTTAATGTGCATAATTCAAATTTGAACTACAAGCACATGCTCCAGTGCACCAAAGTTGGTTGAAAAATCACATGTGTGTCCTTGGGTGAATTTCTAGGTCCCATGCAAGAAATGGGAATGAAATTCAAACATCTGGGCGTCGTGGCTCGGCCGGAAAGATTGAGAAACTTGGTTTTTAATTCCTGTAAATCAAAACACGCCTGAAAATCATGAAACTTGGCATGGTGTCATGACATGGCACCAACATGCTGCGGTAATTTTTTGGCCGAATTGGGACAAGCTTTGGTGTAAGCTTCTTGCAAACCGGAGCTTCCCTCAAGAAGGCTCGTGGTTCCGAGAGGGAACGTGTCACCTCCGTGTGCGAAACGAGATACGTACACTGCCTTCTCCCGCCTTAATTTTTTTACACAGGCAGATTAGACCAAATAGAAGTATCGTGCTAAATTTTGGAATTATTCGGGTTCGTTTGGCCTTTTTATACATTAATTGAGTTTCTGGGCATTTAATGTGCATAATTCAAATTTGAACTACAAGCACATGCTCCAGTGCACCAAAGTTGGTTGAAAAATCACATGTGTGTCCTTGGGTGAATTTATAGGTCCCATGCAAGAGATGGGAATGAAATTCAAACATCTGGGCGTCGTGGCTCGGCCGGAAAGATTGAGAAACTTGGTTTTTTAATTCCTGTAAATCCAAAACACGCCTGAAAATCATGAAACTTGGCATGGTGTCATGACATGGCACCAACATGCTGCGGTAATTTTTTGGCCGAATTGGGACAAGCTTTGGTGTAAGCTTCTTGCAAACCGGAGCTTCCCTCAAGAAGGCTCGTGGTTCCGAGAGGGAACGTGTCACCTCCGTGTGCGAAACGAGATACGTACACTGCCTTCTCCCGCCTTAATTTTTTACACAGGCAGATTAGACCAAATAGAAGTATCGTGCTAAATTTTGGAATTATTCGGGTTCGTTTGGCCTTTTTATACATTAATTGAGTTTCTGGGCATTTAATGTGCATAATTCAAATTTGAACTACAAGCACATGCTCCAGTGCACCAAAGTTGGTTTGAAAAATCACATGTGTGTCCTTGGGTGAATTTATAGGTCCCATGCAAGAAATGGGAATGAAATTCAAACATCTGGGCGTCGTGGCTCGGCCGGAAAGATTGAGAAACTTGGTTTTTTAATTCCTGTAAATCCAAAACACGCCTGAAAATCATGAAACTTGGCATGGTGTCATGACATGGCACCAACATGCTGCGGTAATTTTTTGGCCGAATTGGGACAAGCTTTGGTGTAAGCTTCTTGCAAACCGGAGCTTCCCTCAAGAAGGCTCGTGGTTCCGAGAGGGAACGTGTCACCTCCGTGTGCGAAACGAGATACGTATACTGCCTTCTCCCGCCTTAATTTTTTACACAGGCAGATTAGACCAAATAGAAGTATCGTGCTAAATTTTGAATTATTCCGGGTTCGTTTGGCATTTTTATACATTAATTGAGTTTCTGGGCATTTAATGTGCATAATTCAAATTTGAACTACAAGCACATGCTCCAGTGCACCAAAGTTGTTTGAAAAATCACATGTGTGTCCTTGGGTGAATTTATAGGTCCCATGCAAGAGATGGGAATGAAATTCAAACATCTGGGCGTCGTGGCTCGGCCGGAAAGATTGAGAAACTTGGTTTTTTAATTCCTGTAAATCAAAACACGCCTGAAAATCATGAAACTTGGCATGGTGTCATGACATGGCACCAACATGCTGCGGTAATTTTTTTGGCCGAATTGGGACAAGCTTTGGTGTAAGCTTCTTGCAAACCGGAGCTTCCCTCAAGAAGGCTCGTGGTTCCGAGAGGGAACGTGTCACCTCCGTGTGCGAAACGAGATACGTATACTGCCTTCTCCCGCCTTAATTTTTTTACACAGGCAGATTAGACCAAATAGAAGTATCGTGCTAAATTTTGGAATTATTCCGGGTTCGTTTGGCATTTTTATGCATTAATTGAGTTTCTGGGCATTTAATGTGCATAATTCAAATTTGAACTACAAGCACATGCTCCAGTGCACCAAAGTTGGTTTGAAAAATCACATGTGTGTCCTTGGGTGAATTTATAGGTCCATGCAAGAGATGGGAATGAAATTCAAACATCTGGGCGTCGTGGCTCGCCGGAAAGATTGAGAAACTTGGTTTTTTAATTCCTGTAAATCAAAACACGCCTGAAAATCATGAAACTTGGCATGGTGTCATGACATGGCACCAACATGCTACGGTAATTTTTTTGGCCGAATTGGGACAAGCTTTGGTGTAAGCTTCTTGCAAACCGGAGCTTCCCTCAAGAAGACTCGTGGTTCCGAGAGGGAACGTGTCACCTCCGTGTGCAAAACTAGATACGTATATTGCCTTCTCCCGCCTTAATTTTTTTACACAGGCAGATTAGATCAAATAGAAGTATCGTGCTAAATTTTGAATTATTCTGGGTTCGTTTGGCATTTTTATGCATTAATTGAGTTTCTGGGCATTTAATGTGCATAATTCAAATTTGAACTACAAGAATATGCTCCAGTGCACCAAAGTTGTTTGAAAAATCACATGTGTGTCCTTGGGTGAATTTATAGGTCCCATGCAAGAGATGGGAATGAAATTCAAACATCTGGGAGTCGTGGCTCGCTCGAAAAGATTGAGAAACTTGGTTTTTAATTCCTGTAAATCAAAACACGCCTGAAAATCATGAAACTTGGCATGGTGTCATGACATGGCACCAACATGCTGCGGTAATTTTTTTGGCCGAATTGGGACAAGCTTTGGTGTAAGCTTCTTGCAAACCGGAGCTTCCCTCAAGAAGGCTCGTGGTTCCGAGAGGGAACGTGTCACCTCTGTGTGCGAAACGAGATACGTATTCTGCCTTCTCCCGCCTTAATTTTTTTACACAGGCAGATTAGACCAAATAGAGTATCGTGCTAAATTTTGAATTATTCTGGGTTCGTTTGGCATTTTTATGCATTAATTGAGTTTCTGGGCATTTAATGTGCATAATTCAAATTTGAACTACAAGCACATGCTCCAGTGCACCAAAGTTGTTTGAAAAATCACATGTGTGTCCTTGGGTGAATTTATAGGTCCCATGCAAGAGATGGGAATGAAATTCAAACATCTGGGCGTCGTGGCTCGCCCGGAAAGATTGAGAAACTTGGTTTTTTAATTCCTGTAAATCCAAAACACGCCTGAAAATCATGAAACTTGGCATGGTGTCATGACATGGCACCAACATGCTGCGGTAATTTTTTGGCCGAATTGGGACAAGCTTTGGTGTAAGCTTCTTGCAAACCGGAGCTTCCCTCAAGAAGGCTCGTGGTTCCGAGAGGGAACGTGTCACCTCCGTGTGCGAAACGAGATACGTATACTGCCTTCTCCCGCCTTAATTTTTTTACACAGGCAGATTAGACCAAATAGAAGTATCGTGCTAAATTTTGGAATTATTCCGGGTTCGTTTGGCATTTTTATGCATTAATTGAGTTTCTGGGCATTTAATGTGCATAATTCAAATTTGAACTACAAGCACATGCTCCAGTGCACCAAAGTTGTTGAAAAATCACATGTGTGTCCTTGGGTGAATTTATAGGTCCCATGCAAGAGATGGGAATGAAATTCAAACATCTGGGCGTCGTGGCTCGCCGGAAAGATTGAGAAACTTGGTTTTTTAATTCCTGTAAATCCAAAACACGCCTGAAAATCATGAAACTTGGCATGGTGTCATGACATGGCACCAACATGCTGCCGTAATTTTTTTGGCCGAATTGGGACAAGCTTTGGTGTAAGCTTCTTGCAAACCGGAGCTTCCCTCAAGAAGGCTCGTGGTTCCGAGAGGGAACGTGTCACCTCCGTGTGCGAAACGAGATACGTATACTGCCTTCTCCCGCCTTAATTTTTTTACACAGGCAGATTAGACCAAATAGAGGTATCGTGCTAAATTTTGAATTATTCTGGGTTCGTTTGGCATTTTTATGCATTAATTGAGTTTCTGGGCATTTAATGTGCATAATTCAAATTTGAACTACAAGCACATGCTCCAGTGCACCATAGTTGTTTGAAAAATCACATGTGTGTCCTTGGGTGAATTTATAGGTCCCATGCAAGAGATGGGAATGAAATTCAAACATCTGGGCGTCGTGGCTCGCCGGAAAGATTGAGAAACTTGGTTTTTTAATTCCTGTAAATCAAAACACGCCTGAAAATCATGAAACTTGGCATGGTGTCATGACATGGCACCAACATGCTACGGTAATTTTTTGGCCGAATTGGGACAAGCTTTGGTGTAAGCTTCTTGCAAACCGGAGCTTCCCTCAAGAAGACTCGTGGTTCCGAGAGGGAACGTGTCACCTCCGTGTGCGAAACTAGATACGTATATTGCCTTCTCCCGCCTTAATTTTTTTACACAGGCAGATTAGATCAAATAGAGGTATCGTGCTAAAATTTTGAATTATTCTGGGTCCGTTTGGCATTTTTATGCATTAATTGAGTTTCTGGGCATTTAATGTGCATAATTCAAATTTGAACTACAAGAATATGCTCCAGTGCACCAAAGTTGTTTGAAAAATCACATGTGTGTCCTTGGGTGAATTTCTAGGTCCTATGCAAGAGATGGGAATGAAATTCAAACATCTGGGCGTCGTGGCTCGCCCGGAAAGATTGAGAAACTTGGTTGTTTAATTCCTGTAAATCAAAAACACGCCTGAAAATCATGAAACTTGGCATGGTGTCATGACATGGCACCAACATGCTACGGTAATTTTTTTGGCCGAATTGGGACAAGCTTTGGTGTAAGCTTCTTGCAAACCGGAGCTTCCCTCAAGAAGGCTCGTGGTTCCGAGAGGGAACGTGTCACCTCCGTGTGCGAAACTAGATACGTATACTGCCTTCTCCCGCCTTAATTTTTTTACACAAGCAGATTAGACCAAATAGAGGTATCGTGCTAAATTTTGGAATTATTCTGGGTTCGTTTGGCATTTTTATGCATTAATTGAGTTTCTGGGCATTTAATGTGCATAATTCAAATTTGAACTACAAGCACATGCTCCAGTGCACCATAGTTGTTTGAAAAATCACATGTGTGTCCTTGGGTGAATTTATAGGTCCCATGCAAGAGATGGGAATGAAATTCAAACATCTGGGCGTCGTGGCTCGCCGGAAAGATTGAGAAACTTGGTTTTTAATTCCTGTAAATCAAAAACACGCCTGAAAATCATGAAACTTGGCATGGTGTCATGACATGGCACCAACATGCTGCGGTAATTTTTTGGCCGAATTGGGACAAGCTTTGGTGTAAGCTTCTTGCAAACCGGAGCTTCCCTCAAGAAGGCTCGTGGTTCCGAGAGGGAACGTGTCACCTCCGTGTGCGAAACGAGATACGTATACTGCCTTCTCCCGCCTTAATTTTTTACACAGGCAGATTAGACCAAATAGAAGTATCGTGCTAAATTTTGAATTATTCGGGTTCGTTTGGCATTTTTATGCATTAATTGAGTTTCTGGGCATTTAATGTGCATAATTCAAATTTGAACTACAAGCACATGCTCCAGTGCACCAAAGTTGTTTGAAAAATCACATGTGTGTCCTTGGGTGAATTTATAGGTCCCATGCAAGAGATGGGAATGAAATTCAAACATCTGGGCGTCGTGGCTCGCCGGAAAGATTGAGAAACTTGGTTTTTAATTCCTGTAAATCAAAACACGCCTGAAAATCATGAAACTTGGCATGGTGTCATGACATGGCACCAACATGCTACGGTAATTTTTTGGCCGAATTGGGACAAGCTTTGGTGTAAGCTTCTTGCAAACCGGAGCTTCCCTCAAGAAGGCTCGTGGTTCCGAGAGGGAACGTGTCACCTCCGTGTGCGAAACGAGATACGTACACTGCCTTCTCCCGCCTTAATTTTTTTACACAGGCAGATTAGACCAAATAGAAGTATCGTGCTAAATTTTGAATTATTCGGGTTCGTTTGGCCTTTTTATACATTAATTGAGTTTCTGCGCATTTAATGTGCATAATTCAAATTTGAACTACAAGCACATGCTCCAGTGCACCAAAGTTGGTTGAAAAATCACATGTGTGTCCTTGGGTGAATTTATAGGTCCCATGCAAGAAATGGGAATGAAATTCAAACATCTGGGCGTCGTGGCTCGGCCGGAAAGATTGAGAAACTTGGTTTTTTAATTCCTGTAAATCCAAAACACGCCTGAAAATCATGAAACTTGGCATGGTGTCATGACATGGCACCAACATGTTGCGGTAATTTTTTGGCCGAATTGGGACAAGCTTTGGTGTAAGCTTCTTGCAAACCGGAGCTTCCCTCAAGAAGGCTCGTGGTTCCGAGAGGGAACGTGTCACCTCCGTGTGCGAAACGACATACGTACACTGCCTTCTCCCGCCTTAATTTTTTTACACAGGCAGATTAGACCAAATAGAAGTATCGTGCTAAATTTTGGAATTATTCCGGGTTCGTTTGGCCTTTTTATACATTAATTGAGTTTCTGCGCATTTAATGTGCATAATTCAAATTTGAACTACAAGCACATGCTCCAGTGCACCAAAGTTGTTGAAAAATCACATGTGTGTCCTTGGGTGAATTTATAGGTCCCATGCAAGAAATGGGAATGAAATTCAAACATCTGGGCGTCGTGGCTCGGCCGGAAAGATTGAGAAACTTGGTTTTTAATTCCTGTAAATCCAAAACACGCCTGAAAATCATGAAACTTGGCATGGTGTCATGACATGGCACCAACATGCTGCGGTAATTTTTTGGCCGAATTGGGACAAGCTTTGGTGTAAGCTTCTTGCAAACCGGAGCTTCCCTCAAGAAGGCTCGTGGTTCCGAGAGGGAACGTGTCACCTCCGTGTGCGAAACGAGATACCTACACTGCCTTCTCCCGCCTTAATTTTTTTACACAGGCAGATTAGACCAAATAGAAGTCTCGTGCTAAATTTTGGAATTATTACGGGTTCGTTTGGCCTTTTTTATACATTAATTGAGTTTCTGCGCATTTAATGTGCATAATTCAAATTTGAACTACAAGCACATGCTCCATTGCACCAAAGTTGGTTGAAAAATCACATGTGTGTCCTTGGGTGAATTTATAGTACCCATGCAAGAAATTAGAATGAAATTCAAACATCTGGGCGTCGTGGCTCGGCCGGAAAGATTGAGAAACTTGGTTTTTCAATTCCTGTAAATCCAAAATACGGCTGAAAATCATGAAACTTTGCATGGTGTCATGACATGGCACCAACACGCTGCGGTAATTTTTTGGCCGAATTGGGACAAGCTTTGGTGTAAGCTTCTTGCAAACCGGAGCTTCCCTCAAGAAGGCTCGTGGTTCCAAGAGGGAACGTGTCACCTCCGTGTGCGAAAGGATATTCGTACACTGCCTTCTCCCTCCATAATTTTTACACATGCAGATTAGACCAAATAGAAATATCGTGCTAAATTTTGAAATTATTCCGGGTTCATTTGGCCTTTTTTATACATTAATTGAGTTTCTGCGCATTTAATGTGCATAATTCAAATTTGAACTACAAGCACATGCTCCAGTGCATCAAAGTTGGTTGAAAAATCACATGTGTGCCCTTGGGTGAATTTATAGTACCCATGCAAAAATGGGAATGAAATTCAAACATCTGGGCGTCGTGGCTCGGCCGGAAAGATTAAGAAACTTGGTTTTTTAATTCCTGTAAATCCAAAACACGCCTGAAAATCATGAAACTTGGCATGGTGGCATGACATGGCACCAACATGTTAGGATAATTTTTTTGGCCGAATTGGGACAAGCTTTGGTGTAAGCTTCTTGCAAACCGGAGCTTCCCTCAAGAAGGCTCGTGGTTCCGAGAGGGAACGTGTCACCTCCGTGTGCGAAATGAGATACGTACACTGCCTTCTCCCGCCTTAATTTTTTTACACAGGCAGATTAGACCAAATAGAAGTCTCGTGCTAAATTTTGGAATTATTCGGGTTCGTTTGGCATTTTTATGCATTAATTGAGTTTCTGGGCATTTAATGTGCATAATTCAAATTTGAACTACAAGCACATGCTCCAGTGCACCAAAGTTGGTTTGAAAAATCACATGTGTGTCCTTGGGTGAATTTATAGGTCCCATGCAAGAGATGGGAATGAAATTCAAACATCTGGGCGTCGTGGCTCGGCCGGAAAGATTGAGAAACTTGGTTTTTTAATTCCTGTAAATCAAAAACACGCCTGAAAATCATGAAACTTGGCATGGTGTCATGACATGGCACCAACATGCTGCGGTAATTTTTTGGCCGAATTGGGACAAGCTTTGGTGTAAGCTTCTTGCAAACCGGAGCTTCCCTCAAGAAGGCTCGTGGTTCCGAGAGGGAACGTGTCACCTCCGTGTGCGAAACTAGATACGTATACTGCCTTCTCCCGCCTTAATTTTTTTACACAGGCAGATTAGACCAAATAGAGTATCGTGCTAAATTTTGAATTATTCGGGTTCGTTTGGCATTTTTATGCATTAATTGAGTTTCTGGGCATTTAATGTGCATAATTCAAATTTGAACTACAAGCACATGCTCCAGTGCACCAAAGTTGTTTGAAAAATCACATGTGTGTCCTTGGGTGAATTTATAGGTCCCATGCAAGAGATGGGAATGAAATTCAAACATCTGGGCGTCGTGGCTCGCCCGGAAAGATTGAGAAACTTGGTTTTTAATTCCTTAAATCCAAAACACGCCTGAAAATCATGAAACTTGGCATGGTGTCATGACATGGCACCAACATGCTACGGTAATTTTTTTGGCCGAATTGGGACAAGCTTTGGTGTAAGCTTCTTGCAAACCGGAGCTTCCCTCAAGAAGGCTCGTGGTTCCGAGAGGGAACGTGTCACCTCCGTGTGCGAAACGAGATACGTACACTGCCTTCTCCCGCCTTAATTTTTTACACAGGCAGATTAGACAAATAGAAGTATCGTGCTAAATTTTGGAATTATACGGGTTCGTTTGGCCTTTTTATACATTAATTGAGTTTCTGCGCATTTAATGTGCATAATTCAAATTTGAACTACAAGCGCATGCTCCAGTGCACCAAAGTTGGTTGAAAAATCACATGTGTGTCCTTGGGTGAATTTATAGCACCCATGCAAGAAATGGGAATGAAATTCAAACATCTGGGCGTCGTGGCTCGGCCGGAAAGATTGAGAAACTTGGTTTTTTAATTCCTGTAAATCCAAAACACGCCTGAAAATCATGAAACTTGGCATGGTGTCATGACATGGCACCAACATGTTGCGGTAATTTTTTGGCCGAATTGGGACAAGCTTTGGTGTAAGCTTCTTGCAAACCGGAGCTTCCCTCAAGAAGGCTCGTGGTTCCGAGAGGGAACATGTCACCTCCGTGTGCGAAACGACATACGTACACTGCCTTCTCCCTCGTTAATTTTTTTATACAGGCAGATTAGACCAAATAGAAGTATCGTGCTAAGTTTTGGAATTATTCCGGGTTCGTTTGGCCTTTTTCATATATTAATTGAGTTTCTGCGCATTTAATGTGCATAATTCAAATTTGAACTACAAGCACATTCTCCAGTGCACCAAAGTTAGTTGAAAAATCACATGTGTGTCCTTGGGTGAATTTATAGGTCCCATGCAAGAAATGGGGATGAAATTCAAACATCTGGGCGTCATGGCTCGGCCGGAAAGATTGAGAAACTTGGTTTTTTAATTCCTGTCAATCCAAAACACGCCTGAAAATCATGAAACTTGGCATAGTGTCATTGCATGGCACCAACATGCTCCGGTAATTTTATTGGCCGAAATGGGACAAGCTTTGGTTTAAGCTTCTTGCAAAGCGGAGCTTCCCTCCAGAAGGCTCGTGGTTCCGAGAGGGACGTTTCACCTCCGTGTGCGAAACGAGATACATACACTGCCTTCTCTCGCCTTACTTTTTTTACACAGGCAGATTAGACCAAATAGAAGTATCGTGCTAAATTTTGGAATTATTCTGGGTTCGTTTGGCCTTTTTTATACATTAATTGAGTTTCTGCGCATTTAATGTGCATAATTCAAATTTGAACTACAAGCACATGCTACAGTGCACCAAAGTTGGTTGAAAAATCACATGTGTGTCCTTGGGTGAATTTATAGTACCGATGCAAGAAATGGGAATGAAATTCAAACATCTGGACGTCGTGGCACGGCCGGAAATATTGAGAAACTTGGTTTTTTAATCCTGTAAATCCAAAACACGCCTGAAAATCATGAAACTTGGCATGGTGTCATGACATGGGACCAACATGCTGCGGTAATGTTTTTGGCCGAATTGGGACAAGCTTTGGTGTAAGCTTCTTGCAAACCGGAGCTTCCCTCAAGAAGGCTCGTGGTTCCGAGAGGGAACGTGTCACCTCCGTGTGCGAAATGAGATACGTACACTGCCTTCTCCCGCCTTAATTTTTTTACACAGGCAGATTAGACCAAATAGAAGTCTCCTGCTAAAGTTTTTAATATTACGGGTTCCTTTGGCCTTTTTTATACATTAATTGAGTTTCTGCGCATTTAATGTGCATAATTCAAATTTGAACAACAAGCGCATGCTCCAGTGCACCAAAGTTGGTTGAAAAATCACATGTGTGTCCTTGGGTGAATTTATAGTACCCATGCAAAAATGGGAATGAAATTCAAACATCTGGGCATCATGGCTCGGCCGGAAAGATTGAGAAACTTGGTTTTTCAATTCCTGTAAATCGAAAACACGCCTGAAAATCATGAAACTTTGCATGGTGTCATGACATGGCACCAACATGCTGCGGTAATTTTTTGGCCGAATTGGGACAAACTTTGGTGTAAGCTTCTTGCAAACCGGAGCTTCCCTCAAGAAGGCTCGTGGTTCCGAGAGGGAACGTGTCACCTCCGTGTGCGAAACGAGATACGTACACTGCCTTCTCCCGCCTTAATTTTCTTACACAGGCAGATTAGACCAAATAGAAGTATTGTGCTAAGTTTTGGAATTATTCTGGGTTCGTTTGACCTTTTTCATATATTAATTGAGTTTTTGCGCATTTAATGTGCATAATTCAAATTTGAACTACAAGCACATTCTCCAGTGCACCAAAGTTAGTTGAAAAATCACATGTGTGTCCTTGTGTGAATTTATAGGTCCCATGCAAGAAATGGGGATGAAATTCAAACATCTGGGCGTCATGGCTCGGCCGGAAAGATTGAGAAACTTGGTTTTTTAATTCCTGTCAATCCAAAACACGCCTGAAAATCATGAAACTTGGCATAGTGTCATGGCATGGCACCAACATGCTGCGGTAATTTTATTGGCCGAAATGGGACAAGCTTTGGTTTAAGCTTCTTGCAAAGCGGAGCTTCCCTCAAGAAGGCTCGTGGTTCCGAGAGGGAACATTTCACCTCCGTGTGCGAAATGAGATGCATACACTGCCTTCTCTCGCCTTACTTTTTTTACACAGGCAGATTAGACCAAATAGAAGTATCGTGCTAAATTTTGGAATTATTCCGGGTTCGTTGGCCTTTTTTATACATTAATTGAGTTTCTGCGTATTTAATGTGCATAATTCAAATTTGAACTACAAGCACATGCTACAGTGCACCAAAGTTGGTTGAAAAATCACATGTGTGTCCTTGGGTGAATTTATAGTACCGATGCAAGAAATGGGAATGAAATTCAAACATCTGGGCGTCGTGGCACGGCCGGAAATATTGAGAAACTTGGTTTTTTAATCCTGTAAATCCAAAACACACCTGAAAATCATGAAACTTGGCATGGTGTCATGACATGGCACCAACATGCTGCGGTAATTTTTTTGGCCGAATTGGTACAAACTTTGGTGTAAGCTTCTTGCAAACCGGAGCTTCCCTCAAGAAGGCTCGTGGTTCCGAGAGGGAACGTGTCACCTCCGTGTGCGAAACGAGATACGTACACTGCCTTCTCCCGCCTTAATTTTTTTACACAGGCAGATTAGACCAAATAGAAGTCTCGTGCTAAAGTTTGGAATTATTACGGGTTCGTTTGGCCTTTTTTATACATTAATTGAGTTTATGCGCATTTAATGTGCATAATTCAAATTTGAACTACAAGCGCATGCTCCAGTGCACCAAAGTTGGTTGAAAAATCACATGTGTGTCCTTGGGTGAATTTATGCACCCATGCAAGAAATGGGAATGAAATTCAAACATCTGGGCGTCGTGGCTCGGCCGGAAAGATTGAGAAACTTGGTTTTTTAATTCTTGTAAATCCAAAACACGCCTGAAAATCATGAAACTTGGCATGGTGTCATGACATGGCGCCAACATGCTGCGGTAATTTTTTGGCCGAATTGGGACAAGCTTTGGTGTAAGCTTGTTGCAAACCGGAGCTTCCCTCAATAAGGCTCGTGGTTCCGAGAGGGAATGTGTCACCTCCGTGTGCGAAACGAGATACGTACACTGCCTTCTCCCGCCTTAATTTTTTTACACAGGTAGCTTAGACAAAATAGAAGTATCGTGCTAAATTTTGGAATTATTCTGGGTTTGTTTGGCCTTTTTTATTCAATAATTGAGTTTCTGCGCATTTAATGTGCATAATTCAAATTTGAACTACAAGCACATGCTCCAGTGCACCAAAGTTGGTTGAAAAGCCACATGTGTGTCCTTGGGTGAATTTCTAGTACCCACGCAAGAAATGGGAATGAAATTCAAACATCTGGGCGTCGTGGCTCGGTCGGAAAGATTGAGAAACTTGGTATTTTTAATTCCTGTAAATCCAAAAAACGCCTGAAAATCATGAAACTTGGCATGGTGTCATGACTTGGCCCCAACATCCTGCGGTAATTTTTTTGGCCGAATTGGTACAAGCTTTGGTGTAAGCTTCTTGCAAACCGGAGCTTCCCTCAAGAAGGCTCGTGGTTCCGAGAGGGAATGTGTCACCTCCGTGTGCGAAACGAGATACGTACACTGCCTTCTCCCGCCTTAATTTTTTTACACTGCCAGATTAGACCAAATAGAAGTATCGTGCTAAATTTTGGAATTATTCTGGGTTCGTTTGGCCTTTTTTATTCAATAATTGAGTTTCTGCGCATTTAATGTGCATAATTCAAATTTGAACTACAAGCACATGCTCCAGTGCACCAAAGTTGGTTGAAAAGCCACATGTGTGTCCTTGGGTGAATTTCTAGTACCCACGCAAGAAATGGGAATGAAATTCAAACATCTGGGCGTCGTGGCTCGGTCGGAAAGATTGAGAAACTTGGTATTTTTAATTCCTGTAAATCCAAAAAACGCCTGAAAATCATGAAACTTGGCATGGTGTCATGACTTGGCCCCAACATGCTGCGGTAATTTTTTTGGCCGAATTGGTACAAGCTTTTGTGTAAGCTTCTTGCAAACCGGAGCTTCCCTCAAGAAGGCTCGTGGTTCCGAGAGGGAACGTGTCACCTCCGTGTGCGAAACGACATACGTACACTGCCATCTCCCTCCTTAATTTTTTTACACAGGCATATTAGACCAAATAGATGTATCGTGCTAAATTTTGGAATTATTCCGGGTTCGTTTGGCCTTTTTTATACATTAATTGAGTTTCTGCGCATTTAATGTGCATAATTCAAATTTGAACTACAAGCACATGCTCTAGTGCACCAAAGATGGTTGAAAAATCACATGTGTGTCCTTGGGAGAATTTATAGTACTCATGCAAGAAATGGGAATGAAATTCAAACATCTGGGCGTCGTGGCTTGGCCGGAAATATTGAGAAACTTGGTTTTTTAATTCCTGTAAATCCAAAACACGCCTGAAAATCATGAAACTTGTTATGGTGTTTGAATTTGGAGCATGTGCCAAGTTTCATGATTCTTATGCATGATTTGGATTTACGGGAATTAAAAAACCAAGTTTCTCAATCTTTCCGGCCGAGCCACAACGCCCAGATGTTTGAATTTCATTCCCACTTCTTGCATGAGTACTATAAATTCTCCCAAGGACAAACATGTGATTTTTCAACCATCTTTGGTGCACTGGAGCATGTGCTTGTAGTTCAAATTTTTCAACCATCTCTCGGAACCACGAGCCTTCTTGAGGGAAGCTCCGGTTTGCAAGAAGCTTACACCAAAGCTTGTCCCAATTCGGCCAAAAAAATTACCGCAGCATGTTGGTGCCATGTCATGACACCATGCCAAGTTTCATGATTTTCAGGCGTGTTTTGGATTACAGGAATTAAAAATACCAAGTTTCTCAATATTTCCGGCCGAGCGACGACGCCCAGATGTTTCAATTGCATTCCCATTTCTTGCATGGGACCTAGAAATTCACCCAAGGACACACATGTGGCTTTTCAACCAACTTTTGTATACTGGAGCATGTGCTTGTAGTTCAAATTTGAATTATGCACATTAAATGCGCAGAAACTCAATTAATGTATAAAAAGGCCAAACGAACCCGGAATAATTCCAAAATTTAGCACGATACTTCTATTAGGTCCAAGCTGCTAGTGTAAAAAAATTAAGGCGGGAGAAGGCAGTGTACGGATGTCGTTTCGCACACGGAGGTGACACGTTCCCTCTCGGAACCACGAGCCTTCTTGAGGGAAGCTCCGGTTTGCAAGAAGCTTACACCAAAGCTTGTCCCTATTCGGCCAAAAAAATTACCGCAGCATGTTGGTGCCATGTCATGACACCATGCCAAGTTTCATGATTTTCAGGCGTGTTTTGGATTTACAGGAATTAAAAAACCAAGTTTCTCAATCTTTCTGGCCGAGCCACGACGCCCAGATGTTTGAATTTCATTCCCATTTCTTGCATGGGACCTAGAAATTCACCCAAGGACACACATGTGATTTTTCAACCAACTTTGGTGCACTGGAGCATGTGCTTGTAGTTCAAATTTAAATTATGCATATCAAATGCGCAGAAACTCAATTAATGTATAAAAAAGGCCAAGTCATGACACCATGCCAAGTTTCATGATTTCCAGGCGTTTTTTGGATTTACAGGAAATAAAAATACCAAGTTTCTCAATCTTTCCGACCGAGCCACGACGCCCAGATGTTTGAATTTCATTCCCATTTCTTGCGTGGGTACTAGAAATTCACCCAAGGACACACATCTGGCTTTTCAACCAACTTTGGTGCACTGGAGCATGTGCTTGTAGTTCAAATTTGAATTATGCACATTAAATGCGCAGAAACTCAATTATTGAATAAAAAAGGCCAAACAAACCCAGAATAATTCCAAAATTTAGCACGATACTTCTATTTGGTCTAATCTGCCAGTGTAAAGAAATTAAGGCGGGAGAAGGTAGTGTACGTATCTTGTTTCGCACACGGAGGTGACACGTTCCCTCTTGGAACCACGAGCCTTCTTGAGGGAAGCTCCAATTTGCAAGAAGCTTACACCAAAGCTTGTCCCAATTCGGCCAAAAAATTACCGCAGCATGTTGGTGCCATGTCATGACACCATGCCAAGTTTCATGATTTTCAGGCGTGTTTTGGATTTACAGGAATTAAAAAACCAAGTTTCTCAATCTTTCCGGCCGAGCCACAACGCCCAGATGTTTGAATTTCATTCCCATTTCTTGCATGAGTACTATAAATTCTCCCAAGGACACACATGTGATTTTCCAACCATCTTTGGTGCACTGGAGCATGTGCTTGTAGTTCAAATTTTTCAACCATCGCTCGGAACCACGAGCCTTCTTGAGGGAAGCTCCGGTTTGCAAGAAGCTTACACCAAAGCTTGTCCCAATTCGGCCAAAAAATTGCCGCAGCATGTTGGTGCCATGTCATGACACCATGCCAAGTTTCATGATTTTCAGGCGTGTTTTGGATTACAGGAATTAAAAATACCAAGTTTCTCAATATTTCCGGCCGAGCCACGACGCCCAGATATTTGAATTGCATTCCCATTTCTTGCATGGACCCAGAAATTCACCCAAGGACACACATGTGACTTTTCAACCAACTTTGGTGCACTGGAGCATGTGCTTGTACTTCAAATTTGAATTATGCACATTAAATGCGCAGCAACTCAATTAATGTATAAAAAGGCCAAACGAACCCGGAAAAATCACATTTGTGTCCTTGGGAGAATTTATAGTACTCATGCAGGAAATGGGAATGAAATTCAAACATCTGGGCGTTGTGGCTCGGCCGGAAA
Source organism: Triticum aestivum (assembly GCF_018294505.1). Classification (NCBI taxonomy): domain Eukaryota; kingdom Viridiplantae; phylum Streptophyta; class Magnoliopsida; order Poales; family Poaceae; genus Triticum; species Triticum aestivum. The sequence goes on along the minus strand of NC_057805.1, from coordinate 354,272,793 downwards.
GATTGAGAAACTTGGTATTTTTAATACCTTAAAATCCAAAACACGCTTGAAAATCATGAAACTTGGCATGGTGTCAAGACATGGCACCAACATGCTGCGGTAATTTTTTTGGCCGAATTGGTACAAGCTTTGGTGTAAGCTTCTTGCAAACCGGAGCTTCCCTCAAGAAGGCTCGTGGTTCCGACAGGGAACGTGTCACCTCCGTGTGCGAAACGACATACGTACACTGCCTTCGCCCGCCTTAATTTTTTTACACAGGCAGATTAGACCAAATAGATGTATCGTGCTAAATTTTGGAATTATTCCGGGTTCGTTTGGCCTTTTTTATACATTAATTGAGTTTCTGCGCATTTAATGTGCATAATTCAAATTTTAACTACAAGCACATGCTCCAGTGCACCAAAGATGGTTGAAAAATCACATGTGTGTCCTTGGGAGAATTTATATTACTCATGCAAGAAATGGGAATGAAATTCAAACATCTGGGCGTTGTGGCTCGGCCGGAAAGATTGAGAAACTTGGTTTTTTAATTCCCGTAAATTCAAATCATGCCTAAGAATCATGAAACTTGGCATGGTGTCATGACATGGCACCAACATGCTGCCGTAATTTTTTTGGCCCAATTGGGACAAGCTTTGGTGTAAGCTTCTTGCAAACCGGAGCTTCCCTCAAGAAGGCTCGTGGTTCCAAGAGGGAACGTGTCACCTCCGTGTGCGAAACGAGATACGTACACTGCCTTCTCCCGCCTTAATTTTTTACAGTGGCAGATTAGACCAAATAGAAGTATCATGCTAAATTTTGGAATTATTCCGGGTTCGTTCGGCCTTTTTTATACATTAATTGAGTTTCTGGGCATTTAATGTGCATAATTCAAATTTGAACTACAAGCACATGCTCCAGTGCACCAAAGTTGGTTGAAAAATCACATGTGTGTCCTTGGGTGAATTTATAGTACCGATGCAAAAATGGGAATGAAATTCAAACATCTGGGCGTCGTGGCTCGGCCGGAAATATTGAGAAACTTGGTTTTTTAATTCCTGTAAATCCAAAACACGCCTGAAAATCATGAAACTTGGCACGGTGTCATGACATGGCACCAACATGTTGCGGTAATTTTTTTGGCCGAATTGGGACAAGCTTTTGTGTAAGCTTCTTGCAAACTAGTGCTTCCCTCAAGAAGGCTCGTGGTTCCGAGAGCGAACGTGTCACCTCCGTGTGCGAAACGACATACATACACTGCCTTCTCCCTCCTTAATTATTTTACACATGCAGATTAGACCAAATAGAAGTATCGTGCTAAATTTTGGAATTATTCTGGGTTCGTTTGGCCTTTTTTATACACTAATTGAGTTTTTGTGCATTTAATGTGCATAATTAAAATTTGAGCTGCAAGCACATGCTCCAGTGCACCAAAGTTGGTTGAAAAATCACATGTGTGTCCTTGCGTGAATTTATAGGTCCCATGCAAGAAATGGGAATGAAATTCAAACATCTGGGCGTCGTGGCTCGGCCGGAAATATTGAGAAACTTGGTTTTTTAATTCCTGTAAATCCAAAACACGCCTGCAAATCATGAAACTTGTTATGGTGTCATGACATGGCACCAACATGTTGCGCTAAATTTTTTGGACGAATTGGGACAAGCTCTGGTGTAAGCTTCTTGCAAACCAGAGCTACCCTCAAGAAGGCTCATGGTTCCGAGAGGGAACGTGTCACCTCCATGTGCGAAACGAGATACGTACACTGCCTTCTCCCGCCTTAATTTTTTTACACAGGTAGCTTAGACAAAATAGAAGTATCGTGCTAAATTTTGGAATTATTCCGGGTTCGTTTGGCCTTTTTTATACATTAATTGAGTTTCTGCACATTTAATGTGCATAATTCAAAGTTGAACTACAAGCACATGCTCCAGTGCACCAAAGTTGGTTGAAAAATTACATGTGTGTCCTTGGATGAATTTCTTGGTCCCATGCAAGAAATGGGAATGAAATTCAAACATCTGGCGTCGTGGCTCGGCCGGAAAGATTGAGAAACTTGGTTTTTTAATTCCTGTAAATCCAAAACACGCCTGAAAATCATGAAACTTGGCATGGTGTAATGACATGGCACCAACATGCTGCCGTAATTTTTTTGGCCGAATTGGGACAAGCTTTGGTGTAGGCTTCTTGCAAACCGGAGCTTCCCTCAAGAAGGCTCGCGGTTCCGAGAGGGAACGTGTCACCTCCGTGTGCGAAACGAGATACGTACACTGCCTTCTCCCGCTTAATTTTTTTACACTGGCAGATTAGACCAAATAGAAGTATTGTGCTAAAATTTTGGATTATTCCGGGTTCGTTTGGCCTTTTTTATACACTAATTGAGTTTTTGTGCATTTAATGTGCATAATTAAAATTTCAGCTGCAAGCACATGCTCCAGTGCACCAAAGTTGGTTGAAAAATCACATGTGTGTCCTTGCGTGAATTTATAGGTCCCATGCAAGAAATGGGAATGAAATTCAAACATCTGGGCGTCGTGGCTCGGCCGGAAATATTGAGAAACTTGGTTTTTTAATTCCTGTAAATCCAGAACACGCATGAAAATCATGAAACTTGGCATGGTGTCATGACATGGCACCAACATGCTGCGGTAATTTTTTGGCTGAATTGGGACAAGCTTTGGTTTAAGCTTCTTGCAAATCGGAGCTTCCCTCAAGAAGGCTCGTGGTTCCAAGAGGGAACGTGTCACCTCCGTGTGCGAAACGAGATACGTACACTGCCTTCTCCCGCATTAATTTTTTTACACAGGCAGATTAGACCAAATAGAAGTATCGTGCTAAATTTTGGAATTATTCCGGGTTCGTTTGGCCTTTTTATACATTAATTGAGTTTCTGCGCATTTAATGTGCATAATTCAGGACTACAAGCACATGCTCCAGTGCACCAAAGATGGTTGAAAAATCACATGTCTGTCCTTGGGTGAATTTATAGTGCTCATGCAAGAAATGGGAATGAAATTCAAACATCTGGGCGTCGTGGCTCGGCCGGAAAGATTGAGAAACTCGGTTTTTTAATTCCTGTAAATCCAAAACATGCTGTAAAATAATGAAACTTGGCATGGTGTCATGACATGGCACCAACATGCTGCGGTAATTTTTTTGGCCTAATTGGGACAAGCTTTGGTGTAAGCTTCTTGCAAACCAGAGCTTCCCTCAAGAAGGCTCGTGGTTCCGAGAGGGAATGTGTCACCTCCGTGTGCGAAACGAGATACGTACACTGCCTTCTCCCTCCTTAATTTTTTTACACAGGCAGATTTGACCAAATAAAAGTAGCGTGCTAAATTTTGGAATTATTCTGAGTTTGTTTAGCCTTTCTATACATTAATTGAGTTTCTCCGCATTTAATGTGCATAATTCAAATTTGAACTACAAGCACATGGTCCACTACACCAAAGTTGGTTGAAAAATCACATGTGTGTCCTTGGGTGAATTTCTAGGTCCCATGCAAGAAATGGGAATGAAATTCAAACATCTGGGCGTCATGGCTCGGCCGGAAATATTGAGAAACTTGGTTTTTTAATTCCTGTAAATCCAAAACACGCCTGAAAATCATGAAACTTGTTATGGTGTCATGACATGGCACCAACATGTTGCGGTAATTTTTTTTTGGCCGAATTGGGACAAGCTTTGGTGTAAGCTTCTTGCAAACCAGAGCTACCCTCAAGAAGGCTCATGGTTCCGAGAGGGAACGTGTCACCTCCATGGGCGAAACGAGATACGTACACTGCCTTCTCCCGCCTTCATTTTTTTACACAGGTAGCTTAGACAAAATAGAAGTATCGTGCTAAATTTTGGAATTATTCCGGGTTCGTTTGGCTTTTTTATACACTAATTGAGTTTCTGCACATTTAATGTGCATAATTCAAATTGGAACTACAAGCACATGCTCCAGTGCACCAAAGTTGGTTGAAAAATCACATGTGTGTCCTTGGGTGAATTTCTTGGTCCCATGCAAGAAATGGGAATGAAATTCAAACATCCGGCGTCGTGGCTCGGCCGGAAAGATTGAGAAACTTGGTTTTTTAATTCCTGTAAATCCAAAACACGCCTGAAAATCATGAAACTTGGCATGGTGTCATGACATGGCACCAACGTGCTGCGGTAATTTTTTGGCCGAATTGGGACAAGCTTTGGTGTAAGCTTCTTGCAACCGGAGCTTCCCTCAAGAAGGCTCGTGGTTCCGAGAGGGAACGTGTCACCTCCGTGTGCGAAACGAGATACGTACACTGCCTTCTCCTGCATTAATTTTTTTACACAGGCAGATTAGACCAAATAGAAGTATCGTGCTAAATTTTGGAATTATTCCGGGTTCATTTGGCCTTTTTTATACATTAATTGAGTTTATGCGCATTTAATTTGCATAATTCAAATTTGTACTACAAGCACATGCTCCAGTGCATCAAAGATGGTTGAAAAATCACATGTGTGTCCTTGGGTGAATTTATAGTACTCATGCAAGAAATGGGAATGAAATTCAAACATCTGGGCGTCGTGGCTCGGCCGGAAAGATTGAGAAACTTGGTGTTTTAATTCCTGTAAATCCAAAACATGCCTGAAAATAATGAAACTTGGCATGGTGTCATGACATGGCACCAACATGCTGCGGTAATTTTTTTGGCCCAATTGGGACAAGCTTTGGTGTAAGCTTCTTGCAAACCGGAGCTTCCCTCAAGAAGGCTCGTGGTTCCAAGAGGGAATGTGTCACCTCTGTCGTGGAATAGTCACGGCAGATGTCCTCGTGAAAGGACTTAGTCGTGGAGCCATCGCAACTAGGAAGCTTAAAGGGGTTAAAGCGGGACAAAGGACACGAGGGTTATACTGGTTCGGCCCCTTACGGTGAAGGTAAAAGCCTACTCCAGTTGAGGTGGAATTACTAGGGTTTCGATGACCAGGAGGCGAATCCTCTATGCGTGGCTACCGATTTGATGTTTCCCGTCCTGAACCGCCGCTGGGTCATCCCTTTATATACAGATGTTAACGCCCGGCGACTCTCAGAGTCCCGGCCGGCTCATAAACAGTGTCCGGCTCGGTCTCTTAACTATTCTTGCCTTACAATACAAGTCATGCATTACGGCGGTTTATAACTACGGGCCTTAAGTCGCCTATGGGCTTTAGAACCTTTACTGAACCGCCATCTTCAAGCTTGATATTGGGCTTCATATGATGAATCGCCATAACGTAACCCGGCCCCTCCTAGGCGGGTTACGCCAGTAGTTATATCCCCAACAACCTCCGTGTGCGAAACGACATATGTACACTGTCTTCTCCCGCATTAATTTTTTTACATAGGCAGATTAGACCAAATAGAAGTAACGTGCTAAATTTTGGAATTATTCCGGGTTCGTTCAGCCTTTTTATACATTAATTGAGTTTCTCCGCATTTAATGTGCATAATTCAAATTTGAACTACAAGCACATGCTCCACTGCACCAAAGTTGGTTGAAAATCACATGTGTGTCCTTGGGTGAATTTCTAGGTCCCATGCAAGAAATGGGAATGAAATTCAAACATCTGGGCGTCGTGGCTCGGCCAGAAATATTGAGAAACTTGGTTTTTTAATTCCTATAAATCCAAAACACGCCTGAAAATCATGAAACTTGGCATGGTGTCATGACATGGCACCAACATGTTGCGGTAATTTTTTTGGCCGAATTGGGACAAGCTTTGGTGTAAGCTTCTTGCAAACCAGAGCTTCCCTCAAGAAGGCTCGTGGTTCCGAGAGGGAACGTGTCACCTCCGTGTGCGAAACGAGATATGTACACTGCCTTCTCTCGCCTTAATTTTTTTACACTGGCAGATTAGACCAAATAGAAGTGTCGTGCTAAATTTTTGAATCATTCCGGGTTTGTTTGACCTTTTTTATACATTTATTGAGTTTCTGCGCATTTAATGTGCATAATTCAAATTTGAACTACAAGCACATGCTCCAGTGCACCAAAGTTGGTTGAAAAATCACATGCGCGTCCTTGGGTGAATTTATAGGTCCCATGAAAGAAATGGGAATGAAATTCAAACATCTAGGCGTCGTGGCTCGGCCGGAAAGATTGAGAAACTTGGTTTTTTAATTCCTGTAAATCCAAAACACGCCTGAAAATCATGAAACTTGGCATGGTGTCATGACATGGCACCAACATGATGCGGTAATTTTTTGGCCGAATTGGGACAAGCTTTGGTGTAAGCTTCTTGCAAACCGCAGCTTCCCTCAAGAAGGCTCGTGGTTCCGAGAGGGAACGTGTCACCTCCGTGTGCGAAACGACATACGTACACTGCCTTCTCCCGCCATAATTTTTTTACATAGGCACATTAGACCAAATAGAACTATCGTGCTAAATTTTGGAACTATTCCTGGTTCGTTTGGCCTTTTTTATACATTAATTGAGTTTCTGCGCATTTAATGTGCATAATTCAAATTTGAACTACAAGCATAGGCTCTAGTGCACCAAAGTTGTTTGAAAAATCACATGTGTGTCCTTGGGTGAATTTCTAGGTCCCATGCAAGAAATGGGAATGAAATTCAAACATCTGGGTGTCGTGGCTTGGCCGGGAAGATTGAGAAACTTGGTTTTTTAATTCCTGTAAATCCAAAACACGCCTGAAAATCATGAAACTTGGCATGGTGTCATGACATGGCACCAACATGCTGTGGTAATTTTTTGTCCAATTTGCGAAGGCGCACACATTAACAATCAACAAACTCATTTTGGAACAAGTGCTGTCGCGTTACAAATCGGAAACACGAGTATTATTGAAACCGTGGGCGTTCTACTTACGAATTACGTGCCACCATGCGTCCCCTTTTTTTATTGGCTAGGAGGTGTCGTGCGGGGTAGCTATTTGAGTACGGGAGGCGTGCGATCAGACCCCTGCGCGTGCTCATCAGGAGGAGAGCCCTTTGACCGCTACCCGTCGCGCACCTCCCTCCCAACGTCTCCATTAATGGCGCCTGAGCCCCTATTCTGTGGTGTGGCTATATGTCTCACTTGAGTGGGATTTAAGAGAGAAAAATGAAAATCTGAAAAGAAATTTTTGCACGGATCTTGATGTAAGATCTGACGGACGAGTATAGCATCGACTGCGACTTATAGCAAGCATGATAAATATAAGGATGATGACAGTGGATAATAATTGTCTTACATATTTAGGAACATAATTAAAAAAAGCCACATGCGGCAATGCCCTAAATACACAAGGGCAAAAGAAGAAGGAAGACAATGATCTGGCTCGCTGATCTCTACGTTGCTGCAGACCGCGGGAACTAGTCTCCGCGGTGAGCGGCAATGAGCTCTTTCTTGTCCTCAAGATGCTGCTTGAGAGCCTCCACGGATTCCTCCACCAGCCTTCTGCGCTCGATGTGCAGCATGGCATTCTTGTCCATAAGTTTCTCGATGATGACGTCGGTCCTGTTCAACAAGGCAGTGGTCTCCTCCTACTGCTCCGCACTTCCGACGATCTTCGCCCTCAGCTGGTCGCGCTCGGCCCGGAGCTTCGCATTGCTCTCATTTAGTTGCCGGATGATGCCGGTACCCTGTTCAAATGATGCTTTCATGTCGTCCTGCAACCTCGCCCAACCGGAGATCTGATCCATCTGGCTAAGGACGATGGCATGCATGCGCCTGTAACAGTCCTCGCCTGCCCGCGAGACATTTTCCACATCTCTTCTGCATTTGCGGCGCTGCAGGACATCTCTTCTGCCTCCGCGGTGCGGCCGGACCAGTCCGCTGCATCGACGGCACGGCGGGACCTCCGTGCTGCTCCGGCGGTGCGGCGGGACCTCTGTGCTGCTCCGGCGACGCGGCGGGACCTCTCTGCTGCTACGGCCGCGCGGCGGGACATGTTGGCTGCTTTTGCGGCGAGACGGGACATCTCTCGCGCTTCTGCTTCCATGCTCGCCTCTCCCTGGTGGCAATCTCTCGACCTAGAACTCACGTTGGCCATGGCACATGCAAGGGAATGATGATGAATGACTTGTTTGTTTTTGTGGATGAGGAGTTGAGGAGGAATGTGCAGTCATCTTGGAGTAGTAGTATTTATAACCGAGTACTAATACGCTCCTAAGTGGGAAACCGTTTAGGTTTTGATCGGTGTGAACAGGTTTGCAATCTGGAAGGTGATGGGACGCAGGCTCAAAATTTATTGACGGTTCTATAATTTCTAAGTGCGGCACTATTCCCGGACGGCGTAACGTGGGTACGCTTTCTCAGCCGCGTACATGGCATTTCTGTTATGTTGCCTAATCGCAAACAGTTAATCCTTCTGAAGCGTATGCCCTCAATCGCATATTGTCAAAAAGTAATGCGGTAGACCTTCTTTAACATGTGTTAAAAAACAAAAAAACAAAACAAGGACCTTGAGGTTAATTCCACTGATGGGATGTGTCATAAATGTCCTTAATGGACATTTAAGATACATCCATCAGTGGGATTAACATCAAGACAACTTCCCATCCGGTCACCCATCTGATGCCTACTCCAGCCTGAGCATAGTTAACTTGAGAGTTCTCTTAGATCAGCTACTGGTGGAACAGCTGGTCCTTGCTGATATAGGATGCCCTCTTCCATCCTTATGGCGTACCCGGATGACCGCCCGTCACCCAATGGCCAATAGATGTTGTGTAGATAGAGCATATCACATACGTCTTATTAGAAGCAATCGTCTGTGTTATTATCGGTCTTCGCACACATTTCTGATTATAGACCTGTTTGTCGCGTATCACACACATCTTGATATATTGAACCGTTTCTGTTCTCTTGTCTCAACGCAAACAGTTCATCCGAGTGAACCGCATGCCATATATCGCACACACCTTGATCTGGCTGACCGTTTCTTTTGTGTTGCCTAATCACAAACAGTTCATCCGAGTGAACCGTAAGCCGTATATCGCACACGCCTTCATCTGGCTGCCCGTTTCTTTTGTATTGCCACAACGCAAACAATTAATTGAACTGAACCGTATGCCCAGCATCACACACGCAACTAAAATCTAAACCGTGTTTGATGCATCCTCCATCGTAAACGTTTTGTACCTTTTTTGACGGTTTTTTACACCACCGTTTGCGATTATGGCATCGCACACAGTTTCGTCGAAGGGTCTCTGATCGTAGTGTCGCATTAGCAGCATCCTGCAGTAGTGATTGTTCACTCGGATGAACTGTTTGTGATTAGGCAACACAAAAGAAACGGTCAGCCAGATCAAGGTGTGTGCGATATACGGCATGCGGTTCACTCAGATGAACTGTTTGCTTTGAGCCAAGAGAACAGAAACGGTTCAATACAACAAGATGTGTGTGATACGCGGCAAACAGGTCTGTAATCAGAAATGTGTGCGAAGATCAATAATAACACAGACGATTGCTGCTAATAAGCCGTGTGTGTTGTGGGCAAACGCTTGGTGGTATACAATTGTCAGCGATTGATGAAATCATCACCGATGGGTTCCCCAGTATGGTCCGTGTGCGATGTCATTGCACACAGAACAACAGCATATGTACTTATAAGGACTTGATTCCATAAACAGATTGGACATCAATTACATATGTAGCTAGTACACACATGACCTTTGCACACACGAAAGTACGTTCCAAAATGCCTAGGAAACTCAAATAATGTATAAAAAGGCAAAACGAACCATGAATAATTTCATATTTTTAGGACGACACTACTATATATAGTTGCATGTTGCCTCTGTAAAATAAATCAAGGTGGGAAGAGACAGCGTATGTCGTTTCACACACATAGGTGACAAGGTCCCTCTCGGAACCATGAGCCTTTATGAGAGAAGCTCCGGTTTGTAAGAAGTTTGTACCAAAAATTGTCCCAAATTGGACTAATTTTTTACCACAACATGTTGGTGCTATGTCATAACACCATGCCAAGTTTCATGATTTTGAGGCGAGTTTTGGATTTATAGTAATTTTAAAACCATGTTTCTCAATGTTTGCTGTCGGGTCGGCACCGCCCTGGATAGGCTTTTTCCTTGTGGGTCCCAAATGACAAATCCAAATCTGTCACTACCATGCTACTTTTCTTATTAAGAATTACAGCCCATTTGGTGTGCTAGCTGAAAATAAGTTTGTGGGTGCTGGTGGGCGCTAAGAACTTGTGGGTTCTAAAATGAACAAAGATCTCGAGGATCCCGCGAGAGTGATGTTCTTTCCCTATGTTGTGAATGCTTATAATATTTATGTCTTAATTAAAGAAATGGCAAGCCATTGGCCCGGTATGAAAGAAAACATGGGTCAAAATCGAGTTGAAAAGGGAAACAATATCTGACTCCAACTTACAAACAGTACAAAAACACGAGGATTAATTTCTCATCAGGTTTAGACAAAATCCAGATTGAACAGGACAATGACATCTAACTCAACCAAAGTTTTCGGCAGTCACAATCAAATGGATCGGTCTGATCCATAAAATCAAGATCCCCGGCCAGAAATTCTACTGGTACATGATGACAAGCTGTTGTAAATGGCAGCCGAGCACGATCAGAAGCCCTTAGGTCCACCTTAAACTTCTTTTTATGTTGTTCAACACTTGCAGCCGTAAGAAATTTCTTGTCAAAAAACTTAATCCTCATGGACAATAGTGCCCTCGCATTCAACATGAAGAATGTGACAAAGCTAGTGTTTGCATTGTTGGATGCATATCCCTCCAGTGTTAATGTCTTCAAACGAATGTCATGAGATCTAAGAAAATCCTGGTGCTTCTTGAACCATCGATTGGTTATACCTTTTTCTCCATGTGTTAGTGCCTAAATAGAGATGAAGATTGAAAACAGTTAATGTCTAACAAGATTATGTTGAAAGAGTGATAGCTCAACGATTAATTATACTACATTATATATGGGCTTTCAATGTGCGTGAAATCATCAACTTTATATACAAATTCTCCAAACATGGAAAGCATTGCAGCAAGCCAATAATCATGTTCAGATCAAAACACCACATACTGATATGTAAGGTCTTGACAGAATCCACCACCACTGATAGGATGGACAAGCTCTTCATTGAGCATAGAACATAATATTAGTACCAAAAGTGTATGATGACCCACAAGTATAGGGGATCTATCGTAGTCCTTTCGATAAGTAAGAGTGTCGAACCCAACGAGGAGCAGAAGGAAATGATAAGCGGTTTTCAGCAAGGTATTCTCTGCAAGCACTGAAATAATAGGTAACAGATAGTTTTGTGATAGGATAATTTGTAACGAGCAACAAGTAACAAAAGTAAATAAAGTGCAGCAAGGTGGCCCAATCCTTTTTGTAGCAAAGGACAAGCCTGGACAAACTCTTATATAGAGAAAAGCGCTCCCGAGGACACATGGGAATTATCGTCAAGCTAGTTTTCATCAAGTTCATATGATTCGCGTTCGGTACTTTGATAATTTGATATGTGGGTGGACCGGTGCTTGGGTGCTGTTCTTACTTGAACAAGCATCCCACTTATGATTAACCTCTATTGCAAGCATCCGCAACTACAACAAAAGTATTAAGGTAAACCTAACCATAGCATGAAACATATGGATCCAAATCAGCCCCTTACGAAGCAACGCATAAACTAGGGTTTAAGCTTCTGTCACTCTAGCAACCCATCATCTACTTATTACTTCCCAATGCCTTCCTCTAGGCCCAAATAATGGTGAAGTGTCATGTAGTCGACGTTCACATAACACCACTAGAGGATAGACAACATACATCTCATCAAAATATCGAACGAATACCAAATTCACATGACTACTAATAGCAAGACTTCTCCCATGTCCTCAGGAACAAACGTAACTACTCACAAAGCATATTCATGTTCATAATCAGAGGAGTATTAATATGCATATAGGATCTGAACATATGATCTTCCACCAAATAAACCAACTAGCATCAACTACAAGGAGTAATCAACACTACTAGCAACCTACAGGTACCAATCCTAGACTTGGAGACAAGAATTGGATACAAGAGATGAACTAGGGTTTGAGAGGAGATGGTGCTGGTGAAGATGTTGATGGAGATTGCCCTCTCCCGATGAGAGGAGCGTTGGCGATGACGATGGCGATGATTTCCCCCTCCCGGAGGGAAGTGTCCCCGGTAGAACAGCTCTGCCGGAGCCCTAGATTGGTTCCGCCAAGGTTCCGCCTCGTGCCGGCGGAGTCTCGTCCCGAAAGCTTGCTTATGATTTTTCTTCGGACGAAAGACTTCATATAGCAGAAGATGGGCAGCGGAGGGCCAACAGGGGGGCCACGAGGCAGGGGGCGCGCCCAGGGGGGTAGGGCACGCCCCCCACCCTCGTGGCCAGGTGGGGGCCCCCTGACGTATTTCTTCCACTCAATATTTTTTATTATTTCCAAAAATAACTTTTGTGGAGTTTCAGGACTTTTGGAGTTGTGCAGAATAGGTCTCTAATATTTGCTCCTTTTCCAGCCCAGAATTCCAGCTGCCGGCATTCTCCCTCCTTATGTAAACCTTGTAAAATAAGAGAAATAGGCATAAGTATTGTGACATAATGTGTAATAACAGCCCATAATGCAATAAATATCGATATAGAAGCATGATGCAAAATGGACGTATCAACTCCCCCAAGCTTAGACCTCGCTTGTCCTCAAGCGGAAGCCGATAACGATAAATATGTCCACATATTTAGAGGTAGAGGTGTCGAAAAAATAAAATACGGACATGAGGGCATCATGATTATTCTCATAACAGCAACATATATGAATATTGTTATATGATTTCTTATGCTCAAGTAATAATCTATTCACAATGCAAAGTATGAATCAGAAACTTTATTGAGAACTAACAAACTATAATCTCAGTCATTGAAGCAATTGCAATTTATCATAACATCAGAAAGAGTCTATGTCAGAGCTTTCTAGCAAGTCCACATACTCAACTATCATTTAGTCTTTCATAATTGCTAACACTCACGCAATACTTGTGGTTACGGAGTTTTAATCGGACACAGAGAAAGATAGGGGCTTATAGTTTCGCCTCCCAACCTTTTACCTCAAGGGTAATGTCAACAATAATAACTCATGCTACCCTACATCCAATTAGATATATTTATCAGGATCTTTCCAACACCCTGTGCTTGCCAAAGGATAAAATGTAAAAGGGAAAGGTGAAGATCACCATGACTCTTGCATAAGGTAGAAGATAATAATAAAATATAGGCCCTTCGCAGAGGGAAGCAGAGGTTGCCATGCGCTTTAAGGGTTGGATGCACAAAATCTTAATGCGAAAGAACGTCACTTTATATTGCCACTTGTGATATGAACCTTTATTATGCAGTCCGTCGCTTTTATTTCTTCCACATCACAAGATCGTATAAAGCTTATTTCCTCCACACCAATCAATCATACATATTTAGAGAGCAATTTTTATTGCTTGCACCGATGACAACTTACTTGAAGGATCTTACTCAATCCATAGGTAGATATGGTGGACTCTCATGGCAAAAACAAGTTTAAGGGTTTTTGGAAGCACAAGTAGTATCTCTACTTGGTGCAAGAATTTGGCTAGCATGAGGGGGAAAGGCAAGCTCAACATGTTGGATGATCCATGACAATATACTTTATCTCAGATATAAGAAAACATAACCCATTACGTTGTCTTCCTTGTCCAACATCAACTCTTTAGCATGTCATATTTTAATGAGTGCTCCCTATCATAAAAGATGTCCAAGATAGTATATTTATATGTGAAACCTCTCTTTCTTTATTACTTCCTATTAATTGCAACGATGACCAAAGCTATGTTTGTCAACTCCCAACAATTTTTAATCATCATACTCTTTTTATGTGAAGTCATTACTCTCAATAAGATCAATATGATCTCTTTGTTTCTTTTCATTCTTTTTCTTTCTTTTATTCACTCAAGATCATGGCAAAATAATCAAGCCCTTGACTCAACACTAATCTTTATTATATATAGCTCACGGATTCGATTACAAAGAGAGATCATAAAGCAAAACTCAAAACTAGATCATACCAAAACTTTATTCTACTACATCAAAATACTACTAAAAGGATCGAACTAAGAAAAACGGTAAAGATAGGAGTGTGATGGTGATACGATACCGGGGCACCTCCCCCAAGCTTGGCAGTTGCCAAGGGGAGTGCCCATACCCATGTGATTATGTCTCCTTTGCTGGTGAAGAAGATGGTGGTTTAGTTGATGGCGTAGGCTTCTTCCTTAATTTGCGCTTGAGGATAGAATTTTGATCCCTCAGGTCCTCAATCTCCTGCTCCAAGCTTAATATCTTTTTGCATAATTCCTGCTTGTTTTCCTACAAGAGGCGAAAAGGGATAAACTCGATCTTAAGTTTCTTTGCCCTATTAGGGAGGCTTGACTTTTTGAACTCCACATGCATGTCCCCAGGTTGAGGCAATGGGACTTCATCTTCATTTGAGCTCGTTTCCTCCTTTCTCTTGGGTTCATAGTCCTCTTCTTCTTCCGTAGTCCAACCACAATGCTCCACACCCCCATAGACCTTAGGATCTGCGAGGTAATCAGCCACATAGCTTTCTCCTTCCGAATCCTGGGACGACATGTTGCTCTAATCTGCAGCAGGACAGCTCGAAACGAAAACAGAGGATATTTGCGTGATACAGGAGTCAAAACCTTCGGGAGATTATATAATGAATTTTTACCGACCAAAATACGTATCGTGCAAGAAAATGGAGTCCGGAGAGCACACGAGGTGCCCACGAGGTAGGGGGCGCGCCCAGGGGGGTAGGGTGCGCCCTCCACCCTTGTGGAGCCCTTGTGTCCTTCCCGGACTGCTTCTTATTTTTCTATTTTTCTAAATATTCCAAAACGGAGAAAAATTGCCATTAGAACTGTTTTGGAGTCGGTTTACTTACCGTACCACATACCTATTCCTTTTCGAGTCTGAAACGTTCCGGAAAGTGTCCCTTATGTATTCCTCCGGGGTTACGGTTTCAATAACATTGGTTTCAACATTTATGGGATTACCTGAGATATAATGTTTAATTCTTTGACCGTTCACCACCTTCGGATTTGTGCCTTCGAAGTTGTTGATTTTTATGGCACCGGAACGATAGACCTCCTCGATAACGTAAGGGCCTTCCCATTTAGAGAGAAGTTTTCCTGCAAAAAATCTTAAACGAGAGTTGTATAGCAATACATAATCACCTACATTAAACTCACGCTTTTGTATTCTTTTGTCATGCCATCTTTTAACTTTTTCTTTAAACAACTTGGCATTTCATAGGCTTGGGTTCTCCATTCATCAAGTGAGCTAATGTCAAATAACCTCTTCTCACCGGCAAGTTTGAAATCATAATTGAGCTCTTTAATAGCCCAATAAGCCTTATGTTCTAGTTCGAGAGGTAAGTGACATGCTTTTCCATAAACCATTTTATACGGAGACATACCCATAGGATTTTTATATGCAGTTCTATAGGCCCATAATGCATCATCAAGTTTCTTGGACCAATTCTTTCTAGATCTATTAACAGTCTTTTGCAAAATTAATTTGAGCTCTCTATTACTCAATTCTACTTGACCACTAGACTGCGGGTGATAAGGAGATGCAATTCTATGATTAACATCATATTTAGCAAGCATTTTACGGAAAGCACCATGAATAAAATGTGAACCACCATCAGTCATTAAGTATCTAGGGACTCCAAACCTCGGAAAAATAACTTCTTTAAGCATCTTAATAGAAGTGTTATGATCAGCACTACTAGTTGGAATAGCTTCTACCCACTTAGTAACGTAATCAACAGCAACTAAAATATGTGTATATCCATTAGAGGCAGGAAAAGGTCCCATATAATCAAAGCCCCAAACATCAAATGGTTCAATAACAAGTGAATAATTCATAGGCATTTCTTGACGTCTACTAATATTACCAATTCTTTGGCATTCATCACAAGATAAGACAAACTTACGGGCATCCTTGAAGAGAGTAGGCCAATAAAAACCGGATTGCAATACCTTATGTGCAGTTCTATCTCCAGCGTGGTGTCCTCCATAAGCCTCGGAGTGACACTTGCGTAGGATCTGTTCCTGTTCATGCTCAGGTACACAACGTCTAATAACACCATCTACTCCTTCTTTATAAAGATGTGGGTCATCCCAAAAGTAATGTCTCAAATCATAGAAAAACTTTTTCTTTTGCTGGTATGTGAAACTAGGTGGTATAAATTTAGCAACAATGTAATTAGCATAATCAGCATACCATGGAGCAGTACGAGAAGTATTTATGACATTTAATTGTTCATCAGGAAAGCTATCATCAATAGGTAGTGGGTCATCAAGAACATTTTCTAACCTAGACAAGTTGTCTGCAACGGGGTTCTCAGCTCCTTTCTATCAATAATATGCAAATCAAATTCTTGTAGCAAGAGAACCCATCTAATAAGTCTAGGTTTAGCATCTTTCTTTTCCATAAGATATTTAATAGCAGCATGATCCGTGTGAATAGTTACTTTAGAATCAACAATATAAGGTCTAAACTTATCACAAGCAAATATGACTGCTAAAAATTCTTTTTAAGAAGTAGCATAATTTCTTTGAGCATTGTCTAGAGTTTTACTAGCATATTGAATAACATTTAATTTCTTATCAACTCTTTGCCCTAGAACAGCACCTACAGCATAATCACTAGCATCACACATAATTTCAAAGGGTAAATTCCAATCAGGTGGCTGAACAATAGGTGCAGAGATCAATGCTTTCTTAAGTATTTCAAATGCTTCTACACAATCATCATCAAAGACAAATGGTATATCTTTTTGTAATAAATTAGTCAGAGGCCGAGAAATTTTTGAGAAGTCCTTAATGAACCTCCTATAAAATCCGTCGTGACCAAGGAAACTTCTTATAACTTTGATGTCCTTGGGACATGGCATCTTTTCAATAGCATCAACCTTGGCTTTATCAACCTCAATACCTCTTTCAGAAACTTTATGCCCCAAGACAATACCTTCATTAACCATAAAGTGGCACTTTTCCCAATTCAAGACAAGATTAGTTTCTTCACATCTCTGCAAAACTCGATCAAGGTTGCTCAAGCAATCATCAAAAGAGGATCCATAGACGGAAAATCGTCCATGAAAACCTCACAAATCTTTTCACAAAAGTCAGAGAATATAGCCATCATGCATCTTTGAAAGGTAGCAGGTGCATTACATAAACCAAAAGGCATACGTCTATAAGCAAAAGTACCAAAAGGGCAAGTAAAAGTAGTCTTTGATTGATCATTGGCTGACACAGGTATTTGAGAGAAACCAGAATAACCATCTAGAAAGCAAAAATGTGTATGTTTGGATAATCTTTCTAGCATTTGATCGATAAAAGGTAAGGGGTAATGATCTTTTTAGTAGCCTTATTTAATTTGCGGAAATCAATTACCATCCTATAACCTGTAATAATTCTTTGCGGGATCAACTCATCTTTATCATTAGGAACGACGGTAATACCTCCCTTCTTAGGGACACAATGGACAGGACTTACCCACTGACTATCAGCAACGGGATAAATTATACCTGCCTCAAGGAGCTTTAGTATTTCTTTCTTACCACTTCCTTCATCTTAGGATTCAGCCGTCGTTGATGATCACGAACTGGTTTGGCATCTTCCTCCAAATTTATTTTATGTTGACATAGAGTGGGACTAATGCCCTTAAGATCATCAAGAGTATATCCAATAGCAGCACGGTGCTTCTTCAGAGTTTTCAATAATCTCTCTTCTTCATGCTCTGAAAGGTTAGCACTAATAATAACAGGATATATCTTTTTCTCATCAAGATAAGCATATTTAAGAGTATCAGGTAATGGTTTGAGCTCAAACACGGGATCACCCTTGGGTGGAGGAGGATCCCCTAGGATTTAAATAGGCAAATTGTGTTTCAGGATGGGTTCCTGTTTAAAGAATACTTCATCTATTTCCCTTCTGTCATTCATAAACATATCATTTTCATGGTCTAGCAAATATTGTTCTAAAGGATCACTAGGAGGCACGGCAATAGAAGCAAGACCAATAATTTCATCCTTACTAGGCAATTCCTCTTCACGGTGTTGTCTACTAAATTTAGAGAAATTAAACTCATGAGACATATCACCCAAACAAATAGTAACAACATCCTTTTTGCAGTCTATCTTAGCATTAACAGTGTTCAAGAAGGGTCTACCAAATATAATGGGACAAAAGCTATCTTGTGGGGAACCAAGAACAAGAAAATCAGCAGGATATTTAGTTTTCCCACACAAGACTTCAACATCTCTAACAATTCCCATTGGTGAAATAGTATCTCTATTGGCAAGTTTAATTGTGACATCAATATCTTCTAACTCAGTAGGTGCAATATCATGCTTAATTTCTTTGTATAAGTCAATAGGTATTGCACTAGCACTAGCACCCATATCACATAAGCCATGATAACAATGATCTCCTATTTTAACAGAAATAACAGGCATGCCTACCACAGGTCTATGTTTATCTTTAGCACAAGGTTTGGCAATTCTAGCAGTTTCATCACAGAAATGAATAACATGCCCATCAATATTATCAGACAAGAGATCTTTAACAATAGCAATATTAGGTTCAACTTTAATTTGCTCAGGAGGTGTATAAGTTCTAATATTGCTTTTACGAACCACAGTTGAAGCTTTAGCATGATCCTTTATTCTAACAGGGAAAGGTGGTTTCTCAACATAAGAAGTAGGAACAATAGGATCATTATAAGTGATAGTCTTTTCTTCAACTTTAATAGGTGCAGCTACTTTTACTTCTATGGGAGGATGATATTTAAACCACTTCTCCTTGGGAGATCAACATAAGTAGCAAAAGATTCACAGAAAGAAGCTACTATCTCAGAGTCAAGTCCATATTTAGTGCTAAATTTACGGAAAACATCGGTATCCATAAAAGATTTAACACAATCAAACTTAGGTGTCATACCTGACTCCTTACCTTCGTCGAGATCCCAATCTTCAGAGTTGCGTTTAATTCTATCCAATAAATCCCATTTGAATTCAATAGTCTTCATCATAAAAGAGCCAGCACAAGAAGTATCGAGCATGGTGCGATTGTTATCAGAAAGCCGAGCATAAAAACTTTGAATAATTATTTCTCTTGGGAGCTCATGATTGGGGCATGAATATAACATTGATTTAAGCCTCCCCCAAGCTTGAGCGATGCTTTCTCCATCGCGAGGCCAAAAATTACATATATAATTGCGATCACGATGAACAAGATGCATAGGATAAAATTTCTGATGAAATTCCAATTTCAATCGTTTATAGTTCCATGATCCCGTATCATCCCATAGCCTATAGCATGTCAATGCATCTCCCTCCAAAGATAAAGGGAAGACCTTATTCTTAATAAAATCATCGGGTATACCTGCAAGCTTAAATAATCCACAAACTTCATCCACATATATTAGGTGCTCATCAGGATGCTTTGTTCCGTCTCCTGCATAAGGATTAGCTAGCAGTTTTTCTAACATACCCGAAGGAATCTCAAAGTAAACATTTTCATCTTCAGTAGGTTCAGTAGGTTGAGGAGCAACTCTTTGCTCTACTGGTCGGGGTGAAGATACCCCGAACAAGCCCCTCAGAGGATTACTTTCCATAGTAACGAGTGACAGTAAATTTCAGCACACTATATAAATTTTTCCTTACCAAATTCCACCTACCAAAGGCGCTTCACTCCCCGGCAACGGCGCCAGAAAAGAGTCTTGATGACCCACAAGTATAGGGGATCTATCGTAGTCCTTTCGATAAGTAAGAGTGTCGAACCCAACGAGGAGCAGAAGGAAATGATAAGCGGTTTTCAGCAAGGTATTCTCTGCAAGCACTGAAATAATAGGTAACAGATAGTTTTGTGATAGGATAATTTGTAATGAGCAACAAGTAACAAAAGTAAATAAAGTGCAGCAAGGTGGCCCAATCCTTTTTGTAGCAAAGGACAAGCCTGGACAAACTCTTATATAGAGAAAAGCGCTCCCGAGGACACATGGGAATTATCGTCAAGCTAGTTTTCATCACGTTCATATGATTCGCGTTCGGTACTTTGATAATTTGATATGTGGGTAGACCGGTGCTTGGGTGCTGTTCTTACTTGAACAAGCATCCCACTTATGATTAACCTCTATTGCAAGCATCCGCAACTACAACAAAAGTATTAAGGTAAACCTAACCATAGCATGAAACATATGGATCCAAATCAGCCCCTTACGAAGCAACGCATAAACTAGGGTTTAAGCTTCTGTCACTCTAGCAACCCATCATCTACTTATTACTTCCCAATGCCTTCCTCTAGGCCCAAATAATGGTGAAGTGTCATGTAGTCGACGTTCACATAACACCACTAGAGGATAGACAACATACATCTCATCAAAATATCGAACGAATACCAAATTCACATGACTACTAATAGCAAGACTTCTCCCATGTCCTCAGGAACAAACGTAACTACTCACAAAGCATATTCATGTTCATAATCAGAGGAGTATTAATATGCATATAGGATCTGAACATATGATCTTCCACCAAATAAACCAACTAGCATCAACTACAAGGAGTAATCAACACTACTAGCAACCTACAGGTACCAATCCCAGACTTGGAGACAAGAATTGGATACAAGAGATGAACTAGGGTTTGAGAGGAGATGGTGCTGGTGAAGATGTTGATGGAGATTGCCCTCTCCCGATGAGAGGAGCGTTGGTGATGACGATGGCGATGATTTCCCCCTCCCGGAGGGAAGTGTCCCCGGCAGAACAGCTCTGCCGGAGCCCTAGATTGGTTCCGCCAAGGTTCCGCCTCGTGGCGGCGGAGTCTCGTCCCGAAAGCTTGCTTATGATTTTTCTTCGGACGAAAGACTTCATATAGCAGAAGATGGGCACCGGAGGGCCAACAGGGGGCCCACGAGGCAGGGGGCGCGCCTAGGGGGTAGGGCGCGCCCCCACCCTCGTGGCCAGGTGGAGGCCCCCCTGACGTATTTCTTCTGCTCAATATTTTTTATTATTTCCAAAAATAACTTTCGTGGAGTTTCAGGACTTTTGGAGTTGTGCAGAATAGGTCTCTAATATTTGCTCCTTTTCCAGCCCAGAATTCCAGCTGCCGGCATTCTCCCTCCTTATGTAAACCTTGTAAAATAAGAGAAAATAGGCATAAGTATTGTGACATAATGTGTAATAACAGCCCATAATGCAATAAATATCGATATAGAAGCATGATGCAAAATGGGCGTATCAGTGTACTCCAAGATGATACTTAACTTATGCGCACAAATGAAAAAGGCAGATTACAAAAGTTTACGTGAATAATATACAATACCTCAATAGGTGTGGAGCCAAACACCATCTTGAACCATCTAAAAGGATCACGAATTGCACCCAAGGTCTCCAGTTTAGGCGCAAAGACTATAGTTATTTGCAAAGGTACTATACCAGAATCAAGGAGCAACCTTTGAAGTGAAGGGGCATCTTCGATGATGAAATCATGTCCAAAAAACAAATTCCCATGCTTAAAAGGTGGGGCGACTTTATTTTGAGACAACGGATACGAATTTCCATTGCAAAAACAAGCAGCAAGCGCTCCAGGGCAGGGCAGCTGGAGTGGATGATGTTGTGCAGTGCGGCCTCCGATAGATCAACCACCACAAGCGCAAGTTTTTTAGCAGTGGGAGTCGAAGCATTTGTACCAGATTGTCTGCTAGATGGCACCGGGCAAAGGTGGCGGTGTGGAGAGAGGAGGAAAACCACGTGATGGACATCGGTGGTGAGGGCACAGATACATTGGTTCGTGGTATGTTACATACATAGTCATGGTAGAACTCAAGCTGCTGGTGTTTATCGAATTGTCGGGATGTTAGCCAGGCTGCCACCGTGTAGGGTATGTCCAGTGGGTAGCATGCCGGCAAGCAGATGCGTTGAACGGAGCCCTCGTGGGAGGAGATGATGGCTCCGGGGAGTTCAAAATCATCATCGACAGATAGCTGACGACAGTCGAGATTAAGAGGCGCGGTGTGCCACAGAGTGCGCCACCGAGATGCGAGGACTTGTGTGCGGCAGCCATCCTTGGTGGGGACAAGGGAGATGATCTCCCCAAGGATTCCGTTTGGGAGATCGCTGATGCGGTCCGCCGGAGATTCTACTGGTTCCTCAGGTCCAGGGGCGCTTCTGGCCGCACAGCCGGGTCCAAGATCTACATCCGGCGGCGGCGTTGGTCGGATCCTCATCTGTGTACATACCAGTCTGAAAGAAAAAAAATGGCATAACATGTAGGACATTCGAAATCAATTCTCAAGATCGGGAAGAAAAAAGGCACATATATGTAGGACATTCAGAATCAATTCTCAAGATCTCGCCACGAATTATTAGCACGCAAGCTAACCCTAGTCGGATTATTAGCAAAAATCATTTTTACAGAACAAACAATTAATCACTAACTCTATACGAATAACATTCAAACAATCAATACACTACGTGCATCTAACGGATCTTAATTACTCTGATTTCATGGACTGAGAGAACATAACCATAGGATTTGTATTCCAGAAAAATTATAGAGGGGCGGGGTGGGGGATTAACCAGAGAAAACACTTGATATGTTTGCCGCACAAATCGGTATATAGATGACTAACCGGTTTCCGTCGGAGTCGCAGTTGTTGCTGGAGTTGTCGTTGACCTCCGGCTCCGGCTGGGGGGCACGACATCACCGACGAAGTCAAGGTCGTGCTGCTGCCCGCGTGAGACCTCGTCGGCGGCGACGAAAACCTCTGTGGCCAGCTTCACGCGTTGTGCGGGGGCTTCACCAGCCCCGGCGTCGCCACTCCCTCCGATGGTACGCTTCAGCGGCATCGTCATACACTCCAGAGTCCAGACATTGGTGACCACTGTGGACCGGGGGTGCGGCCGCCTATTATGGCTGGCGGCTCGGGCACGCAATTAATACAGACCAGTGGGAGCGAGGCAAACTACGGTAAAGTTGTCTCGCCTCCCGGTGAGCCTGCGCGACGGACGTCTACCATTCCTACCATCATTTCACACAGCTACTCGCATGCCTCCCCGTCAATACACACACCTGCACGCACTCCTCCCGATATGCCTGCGCGGCGGACTGCTCGCATGCGTCCCGTCAACTCACGCCTGCTCACACAGCACACAGGGCGTGTGGCAGCACGTATATTTTTTGGTTTATTTTCTGGCGCTTTACTGCTTCACTGAACCGTTTGTGTTGAAGAGATGCACAAATCCTGCGTTGAACATCTCGCACGCTTCCCGATGAACCTCCGCACCGGACGAGTTTTGGATTTACTAGAATTTAAAAACCAGGTATCTCAATGTTTTGCCGGCAATCAACAGTGCCCTGGTGTTTGAAATTCATTCCCATTTCTTGCGTGGGACCTAAGCATGCACCCAAGGACACAGATTTGATTTTTCAACCAATTTATATGCACTGGAGCATGTGCATGTAGTTCAAATTTGAATTATGCACATAAATGCATTGAAAACTTAGTTAATGCATAAAAATGTCCAAACGAACCCCGAAAATCACAAAAATTGACACAAAACTCTTGTTCTATGTTGACACGAGAAAAAATTGAAAGCAATAAGAGGCAATGGATATTGTTTGTCCCCAAAGGTTGGATGTTCCCTACCAAAACCATCATGATTGTTGCGAGAAACTCTGGTTTGTGAGAAGCATATACCCAAACATGCCCCAAATGGGACAAAAAAATTACCACGGCATGTTGATGCCGCTCCATGATAGCATGCCAAGTTTCATGACTTTTAGACGAGTTTTGGATTTACTAGAATTTAAAAACAAAGTATCTCAACATTTTGCCGGCAATCAACGGTGCCTTGGTGTTTGAAATTCATTCCCATTTCTTGCATGGGACCTAAGCATGCACCCAAGGACAAAGATTTGATTTTTCAACCAATTTATATGCACTGGAGCATGTGCATGTAGTTCAAATTTCAATTATGCACATAAATGCATTGAGAACTCAGTTAGTGCATAAAAATGTCCAAACGAACCCCGAAAAATCACAAAAATTGACACAACACTCCTGTTGTTCTATGTTGACACGAGAAATTTTTTGAAAGCAATAAGAGGCAATGGATATCGTTTCATCCCCAAAGGTGGGATGTTCCCTCGCAAACCCTCATGCTTGTTGTGAGAAGCTCTGGTTTGTGAGAAGCATATACCCAAACCTGCCCCAAATGGGACAAAAAAATTACCACGGCATGTTGATGCCGCTCCATGATAGCATGCCAAGTTTCATGAATTTAAGACGTGTTTTAGATTTACTAGAATTTAAAAACCAGGTATCTCAATGTTTGCGGCCGAGTGACGGTGGCAGGGTGTTTGACATTCATTCCCATTTCTTGCATGGGACCTAAGCATGCACCCAAGGACAAAGATTTGATTTTTCAACCAATTTATATGCACTGGAGCATGTGCATGTAGTTCAAATTTGAATTATGCACATAAATGCATTGAAAACTCACTTAATGCGTAAAATGTCCAAATGAACCCTGAAAAATCACAAAAATTAACACAACACTCCTGTTGTTCTATGTTGACACGAGAAAATTTTTGAAAGCTATAAGAGGCAATGGATATCGTTTCGTCCCCAAAGGTGGGGCGTTCCCTACCGAAACCATCATGCTTGCTGTGAGAAGCTCTGGTTTGTGAGAAGCATATACCCAAACCTGCCCCAAATGGGAAAAAATTACCATGGCATGTTGATGCCGCTCCATGATAGCATGCCAAGTTTCATGAATTTCAGACGAGTTTTGGATTTACTAGAATTTAAAAACTAGGTATCTCAAAGTTTGCGGCCGAGTGACGGTGGCAGGGTGTTTGACATTCATTCCCATTTCTTGCATGGGACCTAAGCATGCACCCAAGGACAAAGATTTGATTTTTCAACCAATTTATATGCACTGGAGCATGTGCATGTAGTTCAAATTTGAATTATGCACACAAATGCATTGAAAACTCACTTAATGCATAAAAATGTCCAAACGAACCCCGAAAAATCACAAAAAATAACACACACTCCTGTTGTTCTATGTTGACACGAGAAAAAATTTGAAAGCAATAAGAGGCAATGGATATCGTTTCGTCCCCAAAGGTGGGGCGTTCCCTACCGAAACCATCATGCTTGTTG
Source organism: Triticum aestivum (assembly GCF_018294505.1). Lineage (NCBI taxonomy): Eukaryota > Viridiplantae > Streptophyta > Magnoliopsida > Poales > Poaceae > Triticum > Triticum aestivum. Next base: position 354,247,609 of record NC_057805.1, on the reverse strand, counting down.
TGAGAAGCTCTGGTTTGTGAGAAGCATATACCCAAACTTGCCCCAAATGGGACAAAAAATTACCACGACATGTTGATGCCGCTCCATGATAGCATGCCAAGTTTCATGAATTTCAGACGAGTTTTGGATTTACTAGAATTTAAAAACCAGGTATCTCAATGTTTTGCGGCCGAGTGAGGGTGGCAGGGTGTTTGACATTCATTCCCATTTCTTGCATGTGACCTAAGCATGCACCCAAGGACAAAGATTTGATTTTTCAACCAATTTATATGCACTGGAGCATGTGCATGTAGTTCAAATTTGAATTATGCACATAAATGCATTGAAAACTCACTTAATGCATAAAAATGTCCAAACGAACCCTGAATAATTCCAATTCTTTTATGACACACATATAGTTGCATGTTCACTGCAGAAAAAAGGTCTAGCAATTCAAACACCGTCCATGGCCGCTGTGACCCCATTATGTAATTGTTGGGTGGTAGGTGCGACATATGCCAACGGGTGGCTTATCATTGTGGGAGCCAGTAAGACATCGCCGGTGCCTGGAAACGGGATAAGGTGAAGACATGCACGCCGGCGGATCTTACCCAGGTTCGGGGCTCTCCGTGGAGATAACACCCCTAATCCTGCTCTGCGGGGTCTCCGCATGATCACTAGATCAACACAAGTAGCTACAACTGCTCCTTGAGCTGTTTTGCTAGAGGAAGAAGAAGGGCAAGGCTAGCTCTCCTTTTCTCTCTATGTGGTGTCTAGAACTCTCAGAGATCAACCCTTTGCATGGGTGCCTTGGGGGGTTTATATAGGCCTACCCCCTAGGGATACAATGGTAATCCGGCTGGGCGCGGGTCCCAGCCGTCAGTGTCTGTGTTCGCCGGCTTCTCCGCCGACTGGTGGGTCCCGCCGGCTGCCGGCCTCTTGGCCGACAGGCCGGCCCCACCGCCTGGGGGTCTCGTCGGTGGCTGGCTACTGTTGCCTCGCCCCTGATGATGAGGGCTTTGTCGAGGTAAGCATGGCTACAGTGCCGCCGCCTGGCGGGCTCTCAATGTAGCCTTACCTCGTCTTGTCTCCTTAATGATGCACATACTTCGAGGGAGGGAGGTAGCCGGCTATTGGGAGCCGGCTACGCCCCAGGCCGACTGGGGGAGGCTTGGCCGCCTTCGAGCGTCTCTCTGGCTGAAGGGGCCCGCTGCCCATGGGCCGTACTGGCGCCTGTCGTGGGTGGCGTCATGGTCAACATGGCAACAGTGCCGCGCCGGACGGGGGATGGCCGACCCGTACGGCGCACTGTGGCCACGCGTGCTCCGGGATTTGGGGGGTGGCAGGCTGTACTGTAGCCACGTCCCGTCTCGTCACCATTATGAGGGTGCAGCCCTTGAGGGCGCAATCTTGGCCGGCTTCTGGGAGTCGGTCATCTTGTGGCCGGCTTCTGGGAGTCGGCACCCTTGGGAAGGTTCCCTTCGGGAAGGTTTTTAGGGCCGGGTCGCCGTCCAGGAGTCAGCTCGTGAGATAGCCGGCCAGGGGAAGGCGGCCCTGTGCTTTGGATGCTTGAAGGCTCGATCGGCCTGATAATTTTTCAAAGAGCCAGGGGGAGTCGGTTAGGCTACCCGTGGCCATTTACTCCGACAGTAGTCCCCGAAGCTGGTTGGGCTTCGAGGCTGAGAGGAGGACGAGAAGCTCGATTAGCTTCCTATCTTGAAGAGCCAGCAGCTAGGAGCCGGCTTCGGTTGGGTGTGCCGATTTGGCGAGATTTTGAAGCCTGAAGGCGGGAGCCAGCTGGTGCGCACGCCGGGTTGCGGGCCGGCCGCTTGCCGCCCGCGCGCCACGTGGCACCCTCCAGCTTAAAAAAGCCTGCCAGCCCACGCGCGCGACGGGACGCCGCCGCAGGCCGGGGCCCACCACTCCCACGCCTAGGCCCAGGCGCGGATTTTCTGTGGCCCAAAGCGGGCTGCTCGCCTTCCGACGGCAGTTTCTGCACGTCGTTAGGGCGCAATAATCGCGGGACGTGGGGGAGTGGGCGCAGTTAATCCCACGTTCCCCCCCCCACGCCTCGCCTCCTCGGCTTCGTCGCACGAGGCTATAAGTAGGGGGAGGAGGGGGAGCGGCAGACGCTCGCACGCTCACCCTCGCTCCGCCATTTTCTTCTTCTCCTTCTCCGTTGCAGCAGCCCTTCGCCGCCGCGCCGTCCCTCTAGTCTTCGCACTACCCCGCAGCTTCGCCGCCGCGGGGCCGTGGTTTCGCCGTCGCCGCACCCTTTCTCGTCAGCTTCTTGCCGTCATGCAGCACGGCGGAGACTGGGACGGCTCCAACGTCCACGTGGACCACATCGACTTCCTCCGCAAGACGCGGCGGTTGCCCGGCGAGGACCAAGTGCGGGTCCGTCTTGCGCCGAAGAAGGAGATCACGCCGGCGCCGGAGGAAGGCGAGCGGGTAATCTTCCGCTCGCATTTCCTGCGCGGCCTTGGCCTGCCCGCGAGTGCCTTCTTCCGCTCCTTCCTTGAATTCTACCAGCTCCAGCCGCACCACCTCACTCCAAACATGGTGGTGCTGCTGTCCGCCTTCGTCACTCTTTGCGAGGGCTTTCTTGGCGTTATTCCCACCCTCGAGCTCTGGGGGGAATTCTTCCAATCCAAGCTCGGCACCCGCATGCAGGGCGTGCCGGCTCAGAGCGGCGCCTTCATCGCGATGCGGAGGCCGGTAGCCGACAACCCCTTCCCTGCCATCACGCTGATCCAGTCGGTGGAGCTCTGGCAGAAATCGTACTTCTACGTGAAGAACGTCGCCCCGCAAGGCGACTACGTCAACTTGCCGGCCTACGTAGCCGGCCCACCAGCTGGGAGGCGGCCCCAGTGGTCCTATTGGGCCAGGACGCTGTCGCCGGCTGGAGCCGCCGCCGTCGCCCGACTCCGGGTAATGATCCAGTCGGAGGGCCTGATTGGGTCCGACTTACTGGCCGCCTTTGTGGTGCGCCGGGTGCTCCCGCTTCAAGGCCACCCTCATTTGATCTGTCAAATGAGCGGCCAACTCGACCCGAGTCGGATGTGCACCAAGGAGATGCCTCATGACGAGGTAGCTCACATGGTGAACTATCTCGCGAACTGCAAGCTCTCCGAGGAGTGGCAGTTTGGCAAGGAGCCGTACTCCCGTGCCAATCCCCCGCCTATGGTATGCTTTCTTTATCTTCTCTTCTTTAGTTTTGTCACCAAGTTTTTCTTGGCCGACTCTGACCAGTCGGCTCGTCTTGGCAGAGCCCTCTCCTTCGACCAGCAGCCGGGTCAGCGGGGGCGGATCACCAATTTCTCCCCGACCAGGCGGCGCATGACTTGGAGGGCCTCGACTTGGGGGCGGCCGCTATGGACGACAACACCGAGGCGGGAGGCGGCGAAGCAGGCGGTGAAGCAGGCAGCTCCGAGCTTGGAGCCAGCTTCGACGACTGGCCGGATGACGACGAGGCGGAAATCGTCCCGCGCCGCCAGCCAGCGACCGACCATGGCGCGGGTTCATCCGCCGCGCCGCCTGTTCGAGGCAGCGCGCAGAAGCGCCGGGCCGCGTCGGGCTTGTTCGGCAGTCGGCCGAAGAAGCCAAAGAGCGGGGCGGCGGCGACCAGGCGGCCGTGAAGGCGGCCCGCTTCCGCAAGGTGGTGAAGCAACCGCAAAAGGTTTCGGCGTAAGTGTCGATTCTCTCGCGTATTCCTTCTTCTTTTCTTGTCGATTTCTGAATCCTTGTCTTGACTTATCAAACAGGGCTCCGCTCTCTCTTGAGTAGATCGCTGCCGCCTCCGTGGTTGGATCGGCGGGAGGATCCGAGAGCACCCGCCGCGTGGACCCCCGTGCCGAGCTTCAAGCGGCGACGGAGAGGAACGCGCGGGAGGCGCGGGAGGAGCTGAAGGCGGCCGCCGCCAAGGCGGGGCAGGAGATGGCGGAGGAGTCGGCGAAGGCACAACCCGATGCAGCGGCCAAGGCTCAGGCGGAGGCTGTAGCCGCAGAGGCAGCGGCGGGGGCCTTGCTTGTCACCCCCCTGCGCGCCGTGGCGCCCGAGATCCCGGAGCCCCTGCCGGAGGAAGCCGGTGGCGACCTGCCGGGGATGGAGAGGGAGGAGGACAACGTCGTCGTCCGGGAGAGGGAGGCGGCACCGCCGTCTCCGACTGGGGCGGACCAAGGCAGACGGCCTAACGCGCCGGCCGAGCAACCGGCTAGAGGCGAGCCGGCTGCCAGGACGGACTTGGTGGTCCAGTCGCCATCGCGCCAGCGCGCGGGGAAGGCGGCTTCGGCACCGGACCCGCAGAAGGTCGCGGGCTCTAGCTCGTCGGCCCAGGATTTGGAGACGGCCAGCGCCAGCTCGGGGTGGACGCCAGGTGGTGGGACGGCCGTGGTGAAAGTGGTGTCTCAGGAAATCCAGAACCGGCTTCAGTCCCAGGCCGCCGTGTTGAGGCAGTACAATCAAGAGTTCCTCGCGGCACGGACGGCCATTCGGGTGAGTCTTCTCGCTTTTTTGTTTCTTGATCTTGATTTCTTCCGTGGGGGCACGTCAGCGCACCCACTGGGTGTAGCCCCGAGTTCCGAGTCGGCTGCTGAGTAGGCGGCTTGGAACTTCTTGGTAGACTTCTTTGGCTATCTTGTTTCTTATTCGCTTCTCTGTCCGACTCGCACGACTATCACAACCTCCGCGCGGCTGCCTTCAACTCCCAGGCTCGGGAGCTGACCCAGAAGACCGCTGATCTAACTGAGAGCCGGAGTAAGTGCTTCATCTTTTATCTCACGTGGGGGCGCGTCAGTGCACCGACTGGGTGTAGTCCCCGAGATTCGGGCCGACTGCTGAGCAGTCGGGCCGGATCTTTCCTGGCGACTTTTTTCTTATTGCTTTCTTTTTTTCTTATCTGCAGGGGCCAATGCCAACCTGAGGGGGCAGTTGGGTGGGGCCCAGACCGCCCTTCGCGCCAAGGAAGCCGAGTTCGAGGCCTTGGCTCAGGAGCGTGACCGCTTGGTCAAGAAGCTGGCCGACCAGGAGGAGAGCCATAAGGCGGCCCTGAAGGCGGCGCGGGACAGCGAGGCTGCCCTCCAGGCCGAGTACGAGACCGAGGCGGCGAGCTGGGCTGAGGCAAGGCAGTCGTTGATCAACGACTACGGCCAGATCGAAGACTTGGTTGACGGTAGGCCGCCTTCTTCTTCGTTCCTTGCTTGCCGCTTGCCATTTGGTCCATTCTCTGACTTTGTGTTTCTTCTCTTCCTTTCTTTCTTGTGCAGAGTACTTCCCTGGTTACTCTACCGCCGCCAACTAGGTCATCGAGGCCCACCGCGAGGCGCAAAGGCAGGCTGGTGCTGTGATCGCGCCGAATGCTCGTCGGTCGCTTGAGGAGCAGCTTCTAGCAATCCAAGCCAGCCTCCAGCCGGCTCACGGCATGCTCCGCCGTCTTCAGCGTGTTGGGGCGCAGGTGCTGGCCGCCCTCTGGCCCGGCGAGGTGGTTCCCCGTACCCCCAGTCGGACTGCCGACTGGCTGGAGGTAGCGGTTGGCCGCTTCGAGGCCTGGAAGGCTTCTGCAGCTCGGTCAGGCGCCAGGCAGGCGTTGGAGTTCGTCAAAGCCTGGTATCCCGAGTTGAGCTTTAACCAGCTGGCCACTTGGCGGCAGGAGGCCAACGAGGAGTTGGAGGCGGTGCGGCCGGATATCATCCAGCGCGCCTCGGCAATCGCCGACTACACCGACACCAACGCCTTTGCTCCTGAGGTGGATGATAACGGCATTGCTCAGCCGGAGGAGTGGTTCGGGCTGAACCCGGCGGATGGTGAGGACTCGGCGGAGGAGATCGACTCCAGCGACGAGGGCGAAGAGGAGGAGGGAGAGGATGGTGAAGACGCCGTGCCAGACGGTGGAGCAACCGGCCAGCCTCAACTTGATCGTGCCTCCAGCAACGAGGCGCGTGCGAGCGCGCCGCCTGCAGCCGGTGATGATCAAGCCGAGACTCGCCAGCCGGCCACTCCTCCAGCCGGTACTGCCGTCTCCACCGACCAGCCCGGCTCGCCTGTTGCGCCCTTAGCCTGATCCGCCGCCTTTGCTTTCCTGTTTATTGCTCTTCGAACAATATTTTGTTAAGTTTGCGCAGTTCCACCCACTGGGGGTGTATTCAAACTATGTTGACTGCCGGCCTGTTGAAGGCCTTTTGTGTAAATATAATCATGCATGTGTTTGGCTTCCCATTGTTCTTGCTTTTCATCCTTTGGCTGTTTCCTTTGCCGCCCTCCCTTGGTCGCCGCCTTCCCAGCCGGACAGCTGCTCTGCAGTCTGTGGCTGGAGAAGTGCTTGGCCGGTTGGGAGGGCAAGTACTCTAGCTTTCTTGGATTGTAGCAAAGTGAATGGGAAGCCGGCCAGCCGGCTGTTCTGACAGCCGGTAGGCGTGGTGGGAGGCCGGCTTGTGTTATATAGGTTCGTTAGTCCTTAGCCGTTTTTCATGTGGGCATCCTTTCCTGCCTTTGGCTCTTGCCAGTCGGACAGTCGGTTCTTCGAGCTGCGACTTTCAATAAGAGAGGGCTCGGGTGCCAGCACACTACTTGTATGACTGCAAGTAGAACTTTAATATAACTCAAGGCAGCAAGTCCCCGGGCCGGCTGGTCAAACCCGGTGCCGGACAGAAAATCAAATGTAATAGTACATTCATAGGTATGACACTCGTCATTCATAGATAAAAGAGGGTAGTCCCCGAGTGCGCCTCGGGGGGCCCGTTGTCTTGTACTTAATACAAAAGGTAGCGTGGTACATACTACTTTTAACTGTAAAATCTTCTCAGGAGATTGGCGTTCCATGGTCGTTCCGACTCCTTGCCGGAATCATCCCTCTTGCGTGCCTTCGGCTTCTGTGCGTCGATCAGGTAGTAGGAGTCGTTGCCTAGGGCCTTGCTGATGACGAAGGGGCCTTCCCAAGGGGCCGAGAGCTTGTGCTGGCCGGCTGTTCGCTGGATCAGCCGGAGCACAAGATCGCCTTCTTGGAAGGATCTTGGCTTGACCTTCCGGTTGTGGTAACGGCGCAAACCCTGCTGGTAGATGGCGGACCGGCTGAGTGCTAACAGCCGGCCCTCTTCCAGCAGGTCGACGCCGTCTTCTCGCGCTTCCTTGGCCTCCGCCTCCGTGTACATGGTGACCCGAGGCGAGTCGAACTCGATGTCAGTTGGGATGACAGCCTCGGCACCATATACAAGGAAGAAAGGAGTGAAGCCGGTTGACTTGTTCGGGGTAGTACGCAGACTCCAGAGGACAGCCGGCAGCTCATCGAGCCAGCAGCCGGCCGAACGCTCCAGTGGTACGACCAGTCGGGGCTTGATGCCGGAGAGGATGAGGCCGTTTGCTCGCTCGACTTGGCCGTTTGACTGCGGGTGGGCAACGGACGCTAAGTCCAGTCGGATGCCCTGTGTCGCGCAGAAACGTGCCAGTGCTCCCTTGGCAAAATTCGTGCCGTTGTCGGTGATGATGCTGTGTGGTATACCATACCGGGTGGTGATATCTGCGATGAATGTCACGGCAGTCGGCCCGTTCAGCTTCTTGATTGGCTTCGCTTCAATCCACTTGGTGAATTTGTCCACGGCGACAAGCAGATGTGTCATGCCGCCGCGCGCCGTCTTGAATGGGCCCACCATGTCTAGCCCCCAGACGGCAAAGGGCCAGGTGAGGGGGATGGTCTTGAGTGCAGAAGCCGGCAGGTGTTGCTTGGAGCTGAAGACTTGGCACCCTTTGCAGCATTTGACTAATTCCTTGGCGTCTTCCAAAGCAGTCGGCCAGAAGAAACCATGGCGAAAAGCTTTGGCGACAAGTGATCTTGAGGCTGCGTGGTGGCCGCGTTCGCCTTGGTGGATGTCCTTGAGGATTGCTATGCCCTTCTCTGGCTCGACGCAGCGCTGGAAGACTCCAGTGACACTACGCTTAACAAGTTCTCTGTTTATTATTGTGTATGCTCCGGCTCGGCGTTCAACTTGTCTTGCCGAGATCTCATCAGTCGGCAGCTCTCTGTTTAGTAGGAAGTTGAGGATGGGTTGGGCCCATGATGGAGCTGTGACTTCTTCTATAGTCAATACGGCTACGGCGACCAGGGTGGGTGGGTTGGGTGGTGAAGAGTTGGAGTTGGCCACCGCCTGTTGTGTCGTTGCAGTCCCCGGGCCAACTGCTGTAGTCCCCGGGACGGGTTCTGAAGTCCCTGAGCCGGGTGCGACTAAGGCAGTCCCCGGGCCGCCTGTCGAAGTCCCCGAGCCACCTGCTGGGTTCCCCAAGTCGGATCCGACTGCATCAGGGGCAGGCGGTACGAAGATGGAGTCTGATTCTGGAGACGGCTTGACAGACGGTTTGAGGAGGCGTTGAAGAGAGACGTCGGCTGGTATAGCTTGTCGGGTGGAGCCGATCCGTTCCTGGGCATCTGCTTGCTCGTTGTCGGCCCGTGGCACGTGGAGGAACTCGCATCCTTCAAAGTATCCGCTGATTTGCTGAACGAGGAATCAATAGCTCGCCATGTTTGCGTCCTTGGCGTCCCAGTCGCCGGATGGTTGCTGGACTACCAGATCCGAGTCGCCATAGCACAGGATTCGGCGTATGCCGAGCTCTTTGGCTAGCCGGAGCCTGTGTATGAGCGCCTTGTACTCGGCCACATTGTTGGAGGCGGCAAAATGAATTTGCAATGTGTATCTGAGTTTGTCGCCCTTGGGAGAGGTGAGGACGATGCCGGCTCCCAAGCCGGTGCGCATCTTGGATCCATCGAAGTGCATCCACCAATGAGTGGAGTCAGGAGCCGGCGGTAGGTACTGGGTGTCGGCCCAGTCGACAAGGAAGTCGGCCAATGCTTGGGACTTGATGGCGGTGCGGGGCTGGTAGAAGATCGTGTAAGGAGCCAGCGCAATGGCCCACTTAGCCACCCGGCCGGATGCATCCCGGCTGCCTATGATCTCAGCGAGCGGGGCAGTACATACGACCGTGATGGGATGCTCTTGAAAGTAGGGCTTCAGCTTCTGGGAAGCAAAGTATACTCCATAGCACATCTTCTGGTAGTGCGGGTAGTTTTGCTTCGAGGTGGACAGTACTTCGCTCAAATAATACACCGGCCTCTGGACTAACTGAGCCCGGCCTTCTTCTGGGCGTTGGACCACAATCACTGTGCTGACCACTGGGTTTGTCGCGGCGATGTAAAGGAGCATGGGCTCTTTCTCAGTCGGCGCTGCCAAGACAGGTGGCGTGGTCAGCATCTTCTTCAACTCGTGGAAAGCTTGGTTTGCTTGGTCGTTCCACTCGAAGTGGGTGGACTTCTTCATGAGTCGGTACAGGGGGAGAGCCTTCTCTCCTAGCTGGCTGATGAAGCAATTTAGGGAGGCCAGGCACCCGGTAAACTTCTGGACGTCTCGCAGCTTGGTAGGAATCTCCATTCTCTCTATGGCCTTGATCTTCACTTGGTTGCACTTGATGCCGCGTTCGGAGACCAAAAAGCCTAGAAGCTGGCCGGCTGGTACTCCGAACACGCATTTCTCAGGGTTGAGCTTGATCTGAAACCGGCGCAAGTTGGCAAATGTTTCTCTGAGGTCTTCCAGCAGGGTGCCGCGCTTCTCCGTCTTCACCACAATATCGTCTACATAGACGTGGGCATTTCTGCCGAGTTGCTTGAGGAGGCATTTCTGCATGCAACGCTGAAAAGTGGCACCGGCATTTCTCAAGCCGAATGTCATAGTCAGGTAGCAGAAAGCTCCGAATGGTGTGATGAAGGCGGTCTTCAGGCGGTCGGCTGGATCCAACTTGATCTGGTGGTAGCCTGAGTAAGCATCCAAGAAACTCAACAGCTCGCATCCGGCTGTGGAGTCTATCACTTGATCGATTCGTGGTAAGGCAAACGGATCTTTGGGGCAGGCTTTGTTGAGGCTGGTGTAATCTATACACATACGCCATTTATTGTTTTTCTTCAACACCAGGACCGGGTTGGCAAGCCATTCTGGAAAAAACACCTCCATAATGAAGCCGGCTGCCAGGAGCCGGGCTATCTCTTCTCCCACTATCCTTCTCTTCTCCTCCGACAGTCGGCGGAGAGGTTGCTTGACTGGTTTTGCGTCTGCTTGAACGTGTAGCTTGTGCTCGGCGAAATCCTTCGGAACACCCGGCATTTCCTTTGGGGACCATGCAAAGATGTCCCGATTCTTACGGAGGAAGTCGACGAGCTCGCCTTCCTATTTGCTGTCCAGGTTTGCACCAATGACAGCAAACCTCTCTGGGTTCTCCGGGTCCAGAGGTATCTTCTTTGTTTCCTTGGCTGGCTGGAAGGAGCCTTGAGCATCATATTCCTTGGGGTCAGGGGAATGGGCCGGCTGCTTGCCAGCCATGGCCACGACTCGGTCCAGCATCTTCTTCTCTTCAGCAATCACAAGGGACTCGGCCAGCCGGCTGCTGGCTGCAGCACACTCGGAGGATTTCTTGTAGTCTCCGGCTACGGTGATGATCCCCTTTGAACTCAGCATCTTCATCTTGAGGTAGGCGTAGTGGGGCACAGCCATGAACTTGGCCAGGGCAGGTCGGCCAAGCAATGCGTGGTAAGGGCTCTCTAGATCCACCACTTCAAACCAGATCGCCTCTCGGCGGAAGTGATCCTTGTCTCCGAAGAGAACATCCATCTTGATCTTGTCGATTGGGGAACAGGACAGGCCGGGTACGATGCCATGGAACACAGTCCGGCTTGGCATGAGTTGCTTCGTCTTGAGGTTCAGCTTCTCCATGGTGTCACGGTATAGTATATTGATGTTGCTTCCACCGTCAATCAGTACACTGGAGAAACGGGCAGCTCGCCTTTCTGTCGCGAGGGTGGCGTCCAACACCAATGCGTAGGAGCCTGGAGACGGCATCACCTCTGGGTGATCGGCCCGGCTCCAGCTGATGGGCTTCTCAAACCAAAGCATAAACTCTGGGTTGTTGGAGGCAACTGCGTTGACTTCTTGGTGTTGTCGGCACCGACTGCGCCTATCTTCAGTTTGGCTGGTGAAGACGACGTAGGCGGCGTGCTCGTCTGGGAACTCATCTTGAATGGCTCCGACTACGGGGCGAACAGCCGGCTGCTGAGGGTAAGGAGGCGGCGGGCCAGCAGGTGGAGGCGGCACCAGCCCCTCGCCCTTGGAGATCCGCGTGAGCCAATGGCACTTCCGGGTCGTGTGGTTGGACGGCTTCGCGCCGCTGTGGAACTTACAGGGGGCATCAAGGGTTTGCTCGTAGGAGAAAGTCGGCTGCCAAGCCGGCCTGCCGCCCTTCTGCTTCTTGGGCGCGGGCCGCTCTTCGGGCTGTTCGTCTTCGACTGAGGCTACTTGCCGACTGGTGGAAGGCGGCATAGGGGCCTTGCGCTTGTTGTCGTTCTGGTAAGGGCGTCGGTTGGAGTCACCAGCCGGCGTCTTGGGAGCCGGAGCGAGCACCTTTCCAGAGGCATCCACTCGAAGCTCGGTCTTCATTGAAGAGTCGGCCGTGGCGTACTTGTCTGCTATGATCAGCAGCACATCGAGGGTAGTGGGCTCGTCGCAGAGGAGTCGGTGCTTGAGGAGGGTGCCCTCTCGGCACCCGGCGGTGAAGTACTCTATGGCTTGAACCTCGTGCACCCCCTCGCAGGAGTTGCGGAGATCGGCCCAACGTGTGAGGTAGTCGCGAGTTGATTCGCTGGGCCCTTGGACGCACAAGGAGACCTGGCGGGGCTTGGGAGGCCGCTTGTACGTGCTGGTGAAGTTGCGGATGAACTTCCGTGAAGTCGAGCCAGCTGTTGATGCTGTAGGTGTTGGGGAACGTAGTAATTTCAAAAAAATTCCTACGCACACGCAAAATCATGGTGATGCATAGCAACGAGAGGGGAGAGTGTTGTCCACGTACCCTCGTAGACCGAAAGCGGAAGCATTAACACAACGCGGTTGATGTAGTTGTACATCTTCACGATCCGACCGATCAAGTACCGAACGCACGGCACCTCCGAGTTCAGCACACGTTCAGCTCGATGACGTCCCTTGAACTCCAATCCAGCCAAGTGTTGAGGGAGAGTTTCGTCAGCACGACGGCATGGTGACGATGATGATGTTCTACCGACGCAGGGCTTCTCCTAAGCTCCGCAACGATATTATCTAGGTGTAATATGGTGGAGGGGGGCACCGCACACGGCTAAGAAATCAATAGATCAATTGTTGTGTCTATGGGGTGCCCCCCTGCCCCCGTATATAAAGGAGCAAGGGGGAGGCGGCCGGCCAAGGAGGAGGGCGCGCCAAGGGGGGAGTCCTACTCCCACCGGGAGTAGGACTCCTCCTTTCCATGTTGGAGTAGGAAAAGGGAAGGGAGAAGGAGAAAGAAGGAAGGGGGCGCCCCCCCTCCCTAGTCCAATTCGGACTAGTCCATGGGGAGGGGTGCGGCCTCCCTTTGGGGCCTTTCTCTCCTTTCCCATATGGCCCATTAAGGCCCAATACGAATTCCTGTAACTCTCCGGTACTTCGAAAAATACCCGAATCACTCGGAACCTTTCCGAAGTCCGAATATAGTCGTCCAATATATCGATCTTTACGTCTCAGCCATTTCGAGACTCCTCGTCATGTCCCTGATCTCATCCGGGACTCCAAACTCCTTCGGTACATCAAAATACATAAACTCATAATAAAATTGTCATCGTAACGTTAAGCGTGCGGACCCTACGGGTTCGAGAACTATGTAGACATGTGTAACATCCCAAATTTTCAATTTGGTATGTTATACATAGATCATCATTGCATATCATGTTTTATTGCATTTTGACAAATCCTCGATAAATCCTAAGCAACTCAAGGACCCTCGGAGAGAGTTGGGGATTTTCTCGAATTTTCATATTTGATTTTCATCAAATAATAAGACGAGGATTTTTGGTTTTAATTATTTTCTCTCCGGAAAAATATTTCATTTTAAAAATAAACGAGAGGTGAAAATATGACTTCTCCAAAACAATTGAAATACTGGAGGAAAAATGTTAAAATCTTTTATTGAAATTTATTCGGATTTTTTTTGCAATTTTTATTGCATTAAAAATATTGCATGTTTTCAAAATATATATTTTGATTTAAAAAAATGTTCACCCTATTCTAGATTTTCTAACTAGACGGGGAAATTTTATTTTATATTTTTCTGCTTTTTATTTATTTTTCTACGAATTATTTTCCGCGGAACTTATTTAAAAAAAAACTGCGCGACGCCCGACCGGGCCGAAGCCCAGCCGAGCGCCGGCCCGCCCGCGCCCTCTCCTTCCTCCGCACGGGAGCCACCGCGCCGCCGGAGTCCGCCATGGCCACGGGACCGAGCCGCCCCAGAGCTTGCCCCCTCCTCCAAGCTTGCTACCCCCCCCCCCCCGTCATATATACCCCCCTCTCTCTCTTCCCCTCAACCAGCCGCCGCCGCCGCACTCATCCCGCCGCCGCCGCCGCACTTGCCAGCCGCCGCCGCCGCCGGGAGCCGCCGCCCGCACCCCCGCACCCCGCGCCCCGCCGGAGCCCTCGCCGGAGCCGCCCCGACGAGGTACTGCCGCTGCCCCGTTCGTCGTTGCCGGTTTTCTTCTAAAAAAACCCTTCGTTTTAAAAAAATAAAAAAAACCCTAGATCGGTTTTTTTCGGTTTTATTATTTTCCGAGCGTTCACCGAACCGTTCGTTTTAACGAACGCGTTCGTCGGTTTTTCTCTGTGAACGAACGTCCATTCTTTAACCGTTCATCCGTTTTTCTTTTTCGTCAGATTTTTCTGCGATTATCTCAGATTCGATTTCTGATCGAATTTTCGATTCTGTTTAACTTCTCGCTCGTTTATCGGAATCAGGCGATTCAAGCACCTAGAGTTTCGTCTCGAAATTCTCTTTCCGTTTAACCTACTCAAACAAGTTTTTGCTACAGTAAAATTTGACCTAGATCCAGATTAGTAAACGAAGTTTCTTTCTTTCGCCGTTTGACTTTCGTTGCTTCTTTCGAGTTGATTCTTTTTGCAAACCGGAGTTCTTAAGTTGAACTTTCTGGTTGGATCTTTCATTCGAGTTTTACCTGTGCATTAGATGAGTACTGATTGTATGCTTGTTTGTTTGCGATAGAGTACCCGGAGTGTGCCGCTTGTTACTTCAAATCGTTAGGTTTCGCGGATCATCAGCAAGGCAAGTAACACTTTGATCATATACCTTCCATACCCAGTTTTATTGCATTAGATCTATTCCTCAAACATTGCATGACTAGGATCTAATTAAATTGTGGGTATTGGGAAGTAGTTGAGGTAGAACCTATTACCTGTTTTATTATCAAACCCTTGGGAGTTACTTCTACGTTTGCTATTATTATTGCCATGCTATGCTCGTAGACGTGGATTGGGTTTGAGAGATTTCCATGACAGATGTGAGATTGTTAATTAATGGTTTACTTAAGGTGGCAACTAAAACTCACATCTGGGTGGATTGAGGTACCTGGGTATTCCAGGATTGCCTGTTTTTCTTTTGGACCGCCACCCAGGTTCAAAGGGATCATGAGATTATTCATGCTAGAAACTTCTGTGTGCAGCCGCAAGCTATTATGGGCTCTAGCATAGTTGACTAAGTTGTGTGAACTCTTACAGTGGTAGACTAGCAGATGTAGGGGAAAGTAGGTGTAACTGTCTACCCATACGTAAGGTGCAAACACTTCTGAAAGACTGTGTCTCGGTCATCCGTTTCTCAAACATCATGTAGTGCGAGAATCAAGCGGAGGCGATCAAGTCTTGTGGGGAAAAGTGCGCAAACCTCTGCAGAGTGTACAAACTAATCATGGTTAGCCGTGTCCCCGGTTATGGACAACTTGAGTATCTAGTACTTGGATTATCATGTGAATCTCATCACTATGTTACTATTAATTTATTTTGTTGGGTTATTGATGACATTTAATTGGGATTGAGATGCTGTCAACCATCTCAATGTTTCACAACCACCATGATAGTTAAATAAAATTTATTCCTTTGAGGTAGGATAAAATTGGCTTTTCGCAAAATTGTAACCATAGAGCTTTCCACCAGCCATATATGCATATAGTATAGCATTGTTATCGTTCATTATTCTCTATGTGTTACATTGCCAGCATATTCTATGTGCTGACCCGTTTTCGGGCCGCAACGTTTCATGTTGCAGACTTTTCAGACAACGAGTAAGGTGCCTTAGGTCGTGGTCTTATACTCAGTGATGCCGCTAGAGTTGATGGACTCACTTATCTTTCAAGTCTTCCGCTGTTATCGTTATCAGATGGCCTTAAGCCATGTTTATCATACTTGATCTCTTCGGAGATATTCGATGTAATAAGTGTGTGATTGCTACTCTGTTATAAATCCTCCGTTTGTACTGTGCGTGTCAGCATTACTGATCCAGGGATGACACTGGTGCACAGCAGCACAGACCATTTGAGGTCTGGTCGCTACAACATGACCGAGACACCTCTCCGGTCAATAACCAATAGCGGAACCTGGATGCTCATATTGGTTCCCACATATTCTACGAAGATCTTTATTGGTCAGACCGCATAACAACATACGTTGTTCCCTTTGTCATCGGTATGTTACTTGCCCGAGATTCGATCGTCGGTATCTCGATACCTAGTTCAATATCGTTACCGGCAAGTCTCTTTACTCGTTCCGTAATACATCATCCCGCAACTAACTCATTAGTCACAATGCTTGCAAGGCTTATAGTGATGTGTATTACTGAGTGGGCCCAAAGATACCTCTCCGACAATCGGAGTGACAAATCCTAATCTCGAAATACGCCAACCCAACAAGTACCATTGGAGACACCTGTAGAGCACCTTTATAATCACCCAGTTACATTGTGACGTTTGGTAGCACACAAAGTGTTCCTCCGGTAAACGGGAGTTTCATAATCTCATAGTCATAGGAACATGTATAAGTCATGAAGAAAGCAATAGCAACATACTAAACGATCGTGTGCTAAGCTAACGGAATGGGTCTAGTCAATCACATCATTCTCCTAATGATGTGATCCCGTTAATCAAATGACAACTCATGTCTATGGCTAGGAAACATAACCATCTTTGATCAACGAGCTAGTCAAGTAGAGGCATACTATTGACACTCTGTTTGTCTATGTATTCACACATGTATCAAGTTTCCGGTTAATACAATTCTAGCATGAATAATAAACATTTATCATGATATAAGGAAATAAATAATAACTTTATTATTGCCTCTAGGGCATATTTCCTTCAGTCTCCCACTTGCACTAGAGTCAATAATCTAGTTCACATCGCCATGTGATTAACACCCATAGTTCACATCGTCATGTGACCATCACCCAAAGGGTTTACTAGAGTCAGTAATATAGTTCACATCGCTATGTGATTAACACCCAAAGAGTACTAAGGTGTGATCATGTTTTGCTTGTGAGATAATTTTAGTCAACGGTCTGTCACATTCAGATCCGTAAGTATTTTGCAAATTTCTATGTCTACAATGCTCTGCACGGAGCTACTCTAGCTAATTGCTCCCACTTTCAATATGTATCTAGACCGAGACTTAGAGTCATCTAGATTAGTGTCAAAACTTGCATCGACATAACCCTTTACGACGAACCTTTTGTCACTTCCATAATCGAGAAACATATCCTTATTCCAGTAAGGATAATTTTGACCGTTGTCCAGTGATATACTCCTAGATCACTATTGTACTCCCTTGCCAAAATCAGTGTAGGGTATACAATAGATCTGGTACACAGCATGGCATACTTTATAGAACCTATGGCCGAGGCATAGGGAATGACTTTCATTCTTTTTCTATCTTCTGCCGTGGTCGGGCTTTGAGTCTTACTCAATTTCACACCTTGTAACACAGGCAAGAAACTCTTTCTTTGACTGTTCCATTTTGAACTACTTCAAAATCTTATTAAGGTATGTACTCATTGAAAAAACTTATCAAGTGTCTTGATCTATCTCTATAGATCTTGATGCTCCATATGTAAGCAACTTCACCGAGGTCTTTCTTTGAAAAACTCCTTTCAAACACTCCTTTATGCTTTGCAGAATAATTCTACATTATTTCCGATCAACAATATGTCATTCACATATACTTATCAGAAATGCTGTAGTGCTCCCACTCACTTTCTTGTAAATACAGGCTTCACCGCAAGTCTGTATAAAACTATATCCTTTGATCAACTTATCAAAGCGTATATTCCAACTCCGAGATGCTTGCACCAGTCCATAGATGGATCGCTGGAGCTTGCATATTTTGTTAGCACCTTTAGGATTGACAAAACCTTCTGGTTGCATCATATACAACTCTTCTTTAATAAATCCATTAAGGAATGCAGTTTTGTTTATCCATTTGCCAGATTTCATAAAATGCGGCAATTGCTAACATGATTCGGACAGACTTAAGCATAGATACGAGTGAGAAACTCTCATCGTAGTCAACACCTTGAACTTGTCGAAAACCTTTTGCGACAATTCTAGCTTTGTAGATAGTAACACTACTATCAGCGTCCGTCTTCCTCTTGAAGATCCATTTAATCTCAATGGCTCGCCAATCATTGGGCAAGTCAATCAAAGTCCATACTTTGTTCTCATACATGGATCTCATCTCAGATTTCATGGCCTCAAGCCATTTTGCGGAATCTGGGCTCACCATCGCTTCTTCATAGTTCGTAGGTTCGTCATGGTCTAGTAACATAACCTCCAGAACAGGATTACCGTACCACTCTGGTGCGGATCTTACTCTGGCTGACCTACGAGGTTTAGTAATAACTTGATCTGAAGTTCCATGATCATCATCATTAGCTTCCTCACTGATTGGTGTAGTAGTCACAGGAACTAATTTATGTGATGAACTACTTTCCAATAAGGGAGCAGGTACAGTTACCTCATCAAGTTCTACTTTCCTCCCACTCACTTCTATCGAGAGAAACTCCTTCTCTAGAAAGGACCCATACTTAGCAACGAATGTCTTGCCTTCGGATCTGTGATAGAAGGTGTACCCAACTGTCTCCTTTGGGTATCCTATGAAGACACATTTCTCCGATTTGGGTTTGAGCTTATCAGGATGAAACTTTTTCACATAAGCATCGCAACCCCAAACTTTAAGAAACGACAACTTTGGTTTCTTGCCAAACCACAGTTCATAAGATGTCGTCTCAATGGATTTAGATGGTACCCTATTTAACGTGAATGCAGCTGTCTCTAATGCATAACCCCAAAACGATAGTGGTAGATCGGTAAGAGACATCATATATCGCACCATATCTAATAAAGTACGGTTACGATGTTCGGACACACCATTACACTGTGGTGTTCCAGGTGGCGTGAGTAGTGAAACTATTTCACATTGTTTTAATTGAAGACCAAACTCGTAACTCAAATATTTGTCTCCGCGATCAGGTCACGATGATTTTCCACTTCACTCTGAAATTCTTTGAACTTTTCAAATGTTTCAGACTTATGTTTCATCAAGTAGATATACCCATATCTGCTCAAATCATCTGTGAAGGTCAGAAAAATAACGATACCCGCCGCGAGCCTCAACACTCATCGGATCGCATACATCAGTATGTATTATTTCCAATAAGTCAGTTGCTCACTCTATTGTTCCGGAGAACGGAGTCTTAGTCATCTTGCCCATAAGGCATGGTTCGCAAGCATCAAGTGATTCATAATCAAGTGATTCCAAAAGCCCATCAGCATGGAGTTTCTTCATGCGCTTTACACCAATATGACCTAAACGGCAGTGCCACAAATAAGTTGCACTATCATTATTAACTTTGCATCTTTTGGCTTCAATATTATGAATATGTGTATCACTACGATTGAGATCCAACGAACCATTTTCATTGGGTGTGTAACCGTATAAGGTTTTATTCATGTAAACAGAACAACAATTATTCTCTAACTTAATGAATAACCGTATTGCAATAAACATGATCAAATCATATTCATGCTCAACGCAAACACCAAATAACACTTATTTAGGTTCAACACTAATCCCGAAAGTATAGGGAGTGTGCGATGATGATCATATCAATCTTGGAACCACTTCCAATACACATCGTCACTTCATCCTTAACTAGTTTCTGTTCATTATGCAACTCCCGTTTCGAGTTACTACTCTTTAGCAACTGAACCAGTATCAAATACCGAGGGGTTGCTATGAACACTAGTAAAATACACATCAATAATCTGTATATCAAATATACCTTTGTTCACTTTGCCATCCTTCTTATCCACCAAATACTTGGGGTAGTTCCGCTTCCAGTGACCAGTCCCTTTGCAGTAGAAGCACTTAGTCTCAGGCTTAGGTACCAGACTTAGGCTTCTTCACTTGAGCAGCAACTTGCTTGCCGTTCTTCTTGAAGTTCCCCTTCTTCCCTTTGCCCTTTTCTTGAAACTAGTGGTCTCGTCAACCATCAACACTTGATGTTTTTCTTGATTTCTACCTTCGTCGATTTCAGCATCACGAAGAGCTCGGGAATTACTTTCGTCATCCCTTGCATACTATAGTTCATCACGAAGTTCTACTAACTTGGTGATGGTGACTAGAGAATTCTGTCAATCACTATTTTATCTGGAAGATTAACTCCCACTTGATTCAAGCGATTGTAGTACCCAGACAATCTGAGCACATGCTCACTGCTTGAGCTATTCTCCTCCATCTTTTAGCTATAGAACTTGTTGGAGACTTCATATCTCTCAACTCGGGTATTTGCTTGAAATATTAACTTCAACTCCTGGAACATCTCATATGGTCCATGACGTTCAAAACGTCTTTGAAGTCCCGATTCTAAGCCGTTAAGCATGGTGCACTAAACTATCAAGTAGTCATCATATTGAGCTAGCCAAACGTTCATAACGTCTGCATCTGCTCCTGCAATAGGTCTGTCACCTAGCGGTGCATCAAGGACATAATTCTTCTGTGCAGCAATGAGGATAATCCTCAGATCACGGATCCAATCCGCATCTTTGCTACTAACATCTTTCAACATAATTTTCTCTAGGAACATATCAAAAATAAACACAGGGAAGCAACAACGCGAGCTATTGATCTACAACATAATTTGCAAAATACTATCAGGACTAAGTTCATGATAAATTTAAGTTCAATTAATCATATTACTTAAGAACTCCCACTTAGATAGACATCCCTCTAATCCTCTAAGTGATCACGTGATCCATATCAACTAAACCATGTCCGATCATCACGTGAGATGGAGTAGTTTCAACGGTGAACATCACTATGTTGATCATATCTACTATATGATTCACGCTCGACCTTTCGGTCTCCGTGTTCCGAGGCCATATCTGCATATGCTAGGCTCGTCAAGTTTAACCTGAGTATTCCGCGTGTGCAACTGTTTTGCACCCGTTGTATTTGAACGTAGAGCCTATCACACCCGATCATCACGTGGTGTCTCAGCACGAAGAACTTTCGCAACGGTGCATACTCAGGGAGAACACTTATACTTTGATAATTTAGTGAGGGATCATCTTATAATGCTACCGTCAATCAAAGCAAGATAAGATGCATAAAAGATAAACATCACATGCAATCAATATAAGTGATATGATATGGCCATCATCATCTTGTGCTTGTGATCTCCATCTCCGAAGCACCGTCATGATCACCATCGTCACTGGGGCGACACCTTGATCTCCATCGTAGCATCGTTGTCGTCTCGCCAACTATTGCTTTTACGACTATCGCTACCGCTTAGTGATAAAGTAAAACAATTACATGGCGATTGCATTTCATACAATAAAGCGACAACCATATGGCTCCTGCCAGTTGCCGATAACTCGGTTACAAAACATGATCATCTCATACAATAAAATATAGCATCATGTCTTGACCATATCACATCACAACATGCCCTGCAAAAACAAGTTAGACGTCCTCTACTTTGTTGTTGCAAGTTTTACGTGGCTGCTATGGGCTTAGCAAGAACCGTTCTTACCTACGCATCAAAACCACAATGATAGTTTGTCAAGTTGGTGTTGTTTTAACCTTCGCAAGGACCGGGCGTAACCACACTCGGTTCAACTAAAGTGAGAGAGACAGACACCCGCCAGTCACCTTTAAGCAACGAGTGCTCGCAACGAGTGCTCGCAACGATGAAACCAGTCTCGCGTAAGCGTACGCGTAATGTCGGTCCGGGCTGCTTCATCTCACAATACCGCTGAACCAAAGTATGACATGCTGGTAAGCAGTATGACTTATATCGCCCACAACTCACTTGTGTTATACTCGTGCATAACATCAACGCATAAAACCAGGCTCGGATGCCACTGTTGGGGAACGTAGTAATTTCAAAAAAATTCCTACGCACACGCAAAATCATGGTGATGCATAGCAACGAGAGGGGAGAGTGTTGTCCACGTACCCTCGTAGACCGAAAGCGGAAGCGTTAACACAACGTGGTTGACGTAGTCGTACGTCTTCACGATCCGACCGAACACACGGCACCTCCGAGTTCAGCACACGTTCAGCTCGATGACGTCCCTCGAACTCCGATCCAGCCGAGTGTTGAGGGAGAGTTTCGTCAGCACGACGGCGTGGTGACGATGATGATGTTCTACCGACGCAGGGCTTCGCCTAAGCTCTGCAACGATATTATCGAGGTGTAATATGGTGGAGGGGGGCACCGCACACGGCTAAGAGATCAATAGATCAATTGTTGTGTCTATGGGGTGCCCCCCTGCCCCCGTATATAAAGGAGCAAGGGGGAGGCGGCCGGCCAAGGAGGAGGGCGCGCCAAGGGGGGAGTCCTACTCCCACCGGGAGTAGGACTCCTCCTTTCCTTGTTGGAGTAGGAAAAGGGAAGGGAGAAGGAGAAAGAAGGAAGGGGGCGCCCCCCCTCCCTAGTCCAATTCGGACTAGTCCATGGGGAGGGTGCAGCCTCCCTTTGGGGCCTTTCTCTCCTTTCCCGTATGGCCCATTAAGGCCCAATACGAATTCCCGTAACTCTCCGGTACTCCGAAAAATACCCAAATCACTCGGAACCTTTCCGAAGTCCGAATATAGTCGTCCAATATATCGATCTTTACGTATCGGCCATTTCGAGACTCCTCATCATGTCCCTGATCTCATCCGGGACTCCGAACTCCTTCGGTACATCAAAATACATAAACTCATAATAAAACTGTCATCGTAACGTTAAGCGTGCGGACCCTACGGGTTCGAGAACTATGTAGACATGACCGAGACACCTCTCCGGTCAATAACCAATAGCGGAACCTGGATGCTCATATTGGTTCCCACATATTCTACGAAGATCTTTATCGGTCAGACCGCATAACAACATACGTTGTTCCCTTTGTCATCGGTATGTTACTTGCCCGAGATTCGATCGTCGGTATCTCGATACCTAGTTCAATCTCGTTACCGGCAAGTCTCTTTACTCGTTCCGTAATACATCATCCCGCAACTAACTCATTAGTCACAATGCTTGCAAGGCTTATAGTGATGTGTATTACTGAGTGGGCCCAGAGATACCTCTCCGACAATCGGAGTGACAAATCCTAATCTCGAAATACGCCAACCCAACAAGTACCATTGGAGACACCTGTAGAGCACCTTTATAATCACCCAGTTACGTTGTGACGTTTGGTAGCACACAAAGTGTTCCTCCGGTAAACGGGAGTTGCATAATCTCATAGTCATAGGAACATGTATAAGTCATGAAGAAAGCAATAGCAACATACTAAACGATCGAGTGCTAAGCTAACGGAATGGGTTTAGTCAATCACATCATTCTCCTAATGATGTGATCCCGTTAATCAAATGACAACTCATGTCTGGCTAGGAAACATAACCATCTTTGACCAACGAGCTAGTCAAGTAGAGGCATACTAGTGACACTCTGTTTGTCTATGTATTCACACATGTATCAAGTTTCCGGTTAATACAATTCTAGCATGAATAATAAACATTTATCATGATATAAGGAAATAAATAATAACTTTATTATTGCCTCTAGGGCATATTTCCTTCAGTAGGGCTTGAGGCTGTTCAGCCAAGTGCGTGTCGTGCCTTGAAGCATGAGCGGGACGTATTTCACGGCAACGCGCCTGTTGCCGTTTGCTATGCGGTCTGCGGTGGAGTAGTCGATTAACTAGTCTTCCGGCTTCATGGAGCCGTTGTATTTCAGCGTGTCTCTTGGGAGTGAGAACCCTTTGGGGAAGGGCTCGTCGCGGATGCGGGGGCCAAAGCAAGGCGGGCCGACATCATCTTCTTCTAGCGCCAGGGATCGCGCTAGGCGGTTGATCCGGTGGCGGGCGTCACTCTCGCCGACTCCTTCGCGGTGGCCCAGTCGGCCGCCGAGAGTCGGATGCGTAACAGACGGCGGGGTGGGATATCTCTCCCCACGAGGCGGGGGAGGAGGCGGATCGCCTCGTCGTTCCACAGCTCGGGGGCGGCCTTCTGCGTCACGCTCGATGGTGAGCCGAGTCCGACTGCTGCTAGCAGCCGACTCCTTGTCTTTTCTTGCGCGGGCGCCGTCTGCAGTCGGCGTCCGGGATGTCGCGTCGTGCTCTCGGCGTGGGTGAGGACTTTCAGCGCGGGCGCTGGCTTCATGCCGCTCTGCAGCCGCGTCGATCAGCTGCTGGATGCGTCTAGTCATGTAGGGAAGCTCGTCGGCCCCCAGCCCGTTCAGCTCGTCTGCGGCCGCCTGGGCGGCACGCAGGTTCTGGAGCGGCGTGGCGTAGACTGGGCGGTCTGCTCCTAGCATGCTGGCGATGGCTGCGCCGCGCTTCTTGACGAAGCCGGCTCGGCTCGGCCCGCCAGGAGGCGGCGTGCCAAAGGCGGCGCGGTCGACTTCGCGTTGGTGAGCCTCAGTGAGGCGTCTGATGGATGATATCTTCTGGCCTTCCGCGACGAGGGCGAGGCGGCGTGCCTCCAGAGTCTCGGCGTCGGCGCCGGCCGGGATGGGGACGGATAAGTCGTGCAGCCGCTTGTAGGGCGTCATGGGCGTTCTCGCCTGAGACGGCGCCGTGGCTGATGACCAGCACCTCAGTGACAGCGCTGCTGCCACTATCGGCTCGAGGGAGAGGGTCGTTGATGATCACCACGTTGGTGGGGAAGGCGTCAAGCGACGCCGTGTCGGAGTCGACCAGCATCGGGTCGGTGGAGCCGACCAACTCCAAGTCCACAGCAAGCTCGCTGGAGACGTGGAGCTGGTCGAGGAGGCTGACGAGGCGGCTCTCGGGGCAGTCTGTGCCCGCGTCGGACGCAGGCTCGTCGGAGATGCGAGCCTCGCCAAGAAGATCGGCGAGGCAGCTCGCCGCGCAGGCGTCGTCGACGTCTTGCAGCGCGTCGGGGCAAGCGCCATCGGGCGTGGCGGGCTGGCTATGCTCGCGGGGGAGGAAAAGGGTTCCCGTCCAGAACAGCTCTCCGTACGACGGTGCACCTGGCCCCATGGTGGGCGCCAAATGTCGGGTGGTAGGTGCGACATATGCCAACGGGTGGCTTATCATTGTGGGAGCCAGTAAGACATCGTCGGTGCCTGGAAATGGGATAAGGCGAAGACATGCACGCCGGCGGATCTTACCCAGGTTCGGGGCTCTCCGTGGAGATAACACCCCTAATCCTGCTCTGCGGGGTCTCCGCATGATCACTAGATCAACACAAGTAGCTACAAGTGCTCCTTGAGCTGTTTTGCTAGAGGAAGAAGAAGGGCAAGGCTAGCTCTCCTTTTCTCTCTATGTGGTGTCTAGAACTCTCAGAGATCAACCCTTTGCATGGGTGCCCTGGGGGGTTTATATAGGCCTACCCCCCAGGGATACAATGGTAATCCGGCTGGGCGCGGGTCCCAGCCGTCAGTGTCTGTGTTCGCCGGCTTCTCCGCCGACTGGTGGGTCCCGCCGGCTGCCGGCCTCTTGGCCGACAGGCCGGCCCCACCGCCTGGGGGTCTCGTCGGTGGATAGCTACTGTTGCCTCGCCCCTGATGACGAGGGCTTTGTCGAGGTAAGCATGGCTACAGTGCCGCCGCCTGGCGGGCTCTCACTGTAGCCTTACCTCGTCTTGTCTCCTTAATGATGCACATACTTTGAGGGAGGGAGGTAGCCGGCTATTGGGAGCCGGCTACGCCTCAGGCCGACTGGGGGAGGCTTGGCCGCCTTCGAGCGTCTCTCTGGCTGAAGGGGCCCGCCGCCCGCGGGCCGTACTGGCGCCTATCGTGGGTGGCGTCATGGTCAACATGGCAACAGTGCCGCGCCGGACGGGGGATGGCCGACCCGTACGGCGCACTGTGGCCACGCGTGCTCCAGGATTCGGGGGGTGGCAGGCTGTACTGTAGCCACGTCCCGTCTCGTCACCGTTATAAGGGTGCAGCCCTTGAGGGCGCAATCTTGGCCGGCTTCTGGGAGTCGGTCATCTTGTGGCCGGCTTCTGGGAGTCGGCACCCTTGGGAAGGTTCTCTTCGGGAAGGTTTATAGGGCCGGGTCACCGTCCAGGAGTCGGCTCGTGAGATAGCCGGCCAGGGGAAGGCGGCCCTGTGCTTTGGATGCTTGAAGGCTCGATCGGCCTGATAATTTTTCAAAGAGCCAGGGGGAGTCGGTTAGGCTACCTGTGGCCATTTACTCCGACAGTAATTCAAATCAAGACGAAAAATCAAGTAGATCCCACACAGTTTATTATAACCAACCATGTGAGATGCAACACAAAATATCTTAGAGCACCGTCGGAGTATAGTACGCACATGGCTTACGCGAGAAGGTGCGATGGCTACAGTCCATAGCCCACTCTGAATAAGGGACCATGTCTGATGACACTTTGCGCGCCAGTTTTTTCGCTGAAGCGATTCCAAATTTTCGGCTTCTGCGGAAATATCTTCCTCCCCGCCCCCCTCCCCCTTTCCAAAAGCTACATTTCCCATGTTTCCGCCTTCCTTTCCAAGTTGAAACCTTCACTCCTTGCTTGCAGCACCGCCTCCTCACCGGCGACCCTCCTTCACGCTGCTCGGCCTCGCCTATCCAGGCAGGTAATCCACACCCGACCCCCATCCTCCTCCCCCTTCCACATCCCACATGCCCCGACCACCGGCGCGAGCGCGACACCTTCCACCCAAATCACCAACCCCTCCACCAAATAAGCGCCGGCCTAAGCCATGGTGCATGCAGTATAGCCAGGATCTCAAGGAGCATTTGCAGCGGAGAAGCAAATCGCGGCGGCACGCGCGGATGAGGTCGCGATGGCTGCCATTCGTGCCGACCCCCAGATCTTGGAGGAGCACCTCACCGTCGAGGCCACCGTTTATGCCTCACGCACCGACGCCGCGACACGGTTGGCTGCTTTAAACGACAGTTCGTGGCGTTTTCTTGAGGCCACCGTCGGTGCCTTCGACGAAGACTACGAGGTGTTTTCTCAGCGTGCACGTGCTTACCTCATCTCGAGAGCCAACAGGTTGGTGCCCGGAGCAGCTTAGGCAACTCACCACTACAATGAGGGCACCCATGATGCGGAGGCCTCGCCCTCTTCCATGTACAAGGAGCCAATCGTCATTGATATCTCCGACAATGAGGAGTAGCTTGTCTTATTAGCTCACTATAAGGACCCATGTTCAGTTTGCTAGCTACTGTCTTTCCTTAACAAATTCTAGTGAATTGTGCTATCTACTTTTTACCATGCAATCTTCTGCTATAGTGTATATGTTGTATATGTCGTGCAATGTGGTGTTCAGTTAACTGCTTGGTTCAATTCTGCAAATGTGATGTCCAATTCTTCAGGGTGCAATATTTCCAAGTTGTTAAGCATGCTTGGTTTGGTTAACTGTCTAATCTTCTATTACGAGTATGTTATATTGTGCAATGTGGTGCACAGTTAATGTTTGGTTCATTTGTTGTGGTGTTTAGTTAACTGCTCGGTTCAATTCTGCAATGCGATGTTCAATTGTTGTGGCTGCATTCTGTTATTGTATACCATCTGAGAAATAAATCGATTTTGGCTGTACTAAATACATGAGAAACAAATATAATTGCTATATTTCCAAGTTGTTAAGCATGCTTGGTTTGGTTAACTGTCTGATCTTCTATTAGGAGTATGTTATATTGTGCAATGTGGTGCTCACTTAACGTTTGGTTCATTTGTTGTGGTGTTTAGTTAACTGCTTGGTTCAATTCTGCAATGCGATGTTCAATTGTTGTGGCTGCATTCTGTTATTGTATACCATGTGAGGAATAAATCGAATTTGGCTGCACTTAATACATGAGAAACATATACAAGTGCTATATTTCCTAGTTCTTAATCATGCTTGGTTTGGATAAATGGTTTTCCATGTGGCTTGAATTAATCTGATGAATCTGCAATGTGCTTATTTATAATCAACATATTTTATTGATAGCATGTGAACCCTTACTTAACCTGATGACTAACTACCTTATATGTGTTGCAGGGAAACAATGGGAAGCACTGAGGTTTACAAATGGTACTAACTTTTATACCTTGCTTTTTTTATTCCTTTGCCCCATTTCCAATATAGAGAAGATATTTATGCACATCCTTGTTTTCAGGCTTCACTAATGATTACCTCTCAAACCACCTCTGTGGTCAGGAGGCGGGGAAAGTTTTCATACAACACCCACGGTTCAATATTTAAGTGTTCTTGAAGAGGTCGAAGGATGGACGGTCAATCATCCACAGACACTGGCCTAAAGTTGCAAAGACCTTCAACATGAATGAAGGCTCAATATTCGCCTTCCGCTTCAGCAGTTTTCCAGATGAGATGCATCTCTCTATGTACCGTCTATGATGCTAATTTCGAAAGGTTCTAGATGTTGCATGTGAAACTTGTTGCTGGTGCAGTTGTGTAATGGGGTAGCTGAGTGCTGAAGCTATATAATGTTGTACTCCAATGTATTTCAATTACGAAATCCTGCTTCCTTAATATGGAAATGGAATATATTATGTGCTTAATATGAATGCCAATTAGATTAGTAAATGGATTATTAATAATAGGGCAATTAGCCCGATAATTGGCCAATTAGCTTGCTAATTGGGTTTTCCTATTGCAAACGGTTATTGAGAAAACACCGTGGGCAATGACCTCAGGCAACGCACACAGTTTCTAGGAATAAACCGTGTTGGATCAATAAACAATCACACACGACATTCTCTTGAAAACTGTTTGCGTTACGCCACCTTGCGCAAACGTTTTCCTTGGAGTGACTGTGTGGGATGTATATACGAACGGAAACGTTTAGCGGTGACTGACTGTGTGGGATGTACTTACGACCGGAAATGATTTCACCTGTATAATTGTATTTTTTAGCACTATTGTACGTATTTCTGTATTTGAGTGCTCGCCGGTCGCACACGGCCTCATTTTGCCGAGCGTGTGTGCCAGGAGGGCATATCCCCGACGGTTTCTGGGTCGTGTGGGAAGGACCCCCCTATCACCCACACTCACTAGGTGACGGTTCCGAACGCCGTCGCGGAAAGGGGTTGAAAACCGTTTGTATAGCACCGACCCATACCAGTGTAGGTTAGTATGATAAAGAGCAAACCATTCCACTTTGGTACTGTCAAAGACAAGATTCATAATTGTTTCCACACAATGCCTACTGTAGCATATCATTTCCACAATTTATACTGAGCAATATAAGCCATAGAAACTATGCATTGAAAACAAAATCTGTCAAAAACATAACAGTCTGTAGTAATCTGGATAACTACCATACTTCTACTACTCCAAAAATTCTGAAAAATTAGGGCAACGTAGAGAATTTGTATACACATCAATAGTAAAAAAAAATCAGAATTTTTCCACATTCCAGTAAAATATAAGAATTCCTGCACTGGACGCAGAAGTTTCTGTTTTTTGCACAGAAGCAAGTCAACTATCATCCACACTATCCCAAAGGCTTTACTTGGCACTTTATTGAAATAAAACCTATAAAACATGATTACTACAGTAGCTTAATCATGTGAACACAAAAAACAGTAGGTAAAAGTGTTGGTTTTCTCCCAACAAGTGTTTTTCTTTAATGCCTTTTAGCTAGGCATGATGACTTCAATGATGCTCACATAGAAGTAAAGAATTGAAACATAACGGTAGCATCATGAACCACATGGCAAACACATTTAAGTCTAACCCACTTCCTATGCATAGGGATTTTGTGAGCAACAATTCATGGGAACAAGAATCAACTAGCATAGGAAGGCAAAACAAGCATAACTTCAAAACTTTCAACACATAGAGAGGAAACTTGATATTATTGCAATTCCTACAAGCATAAGTTCCTCCCTCATAATAATTTTCAGTAGCATCCTGAATAAATTCAACAATATAACCATCACATAAAGCATTCTTTTCATGACACAAAATCATAGAAAACTTATTACTCTCCACGTAAGCAAATTTCTTCTCATCAATAGTAGTGGGAGCAAACTCAACAAAATAACTATCATGAGAGTGAAAATTAAAATCATGATGACAAGTTTCATGGTTATCATTATTCTTTATAGCATACATGTCATCACCATAATCATCATAGATAGCAACTTTGTTATCATAGTCAATTGAAGCCTCATCCAAAATGGTGGATTCATCACTAAATAAGGTCATGACCTCTCCAAATCCACTTTCATCATTATAATCATCATAAATAGGAGGCATGCAATCATTATAACAAATTTGCACATAAAATCTTGGGGGACTAAAAATATCATATTCATCAAACATAGCATCCCTAAGCTTATGGCTTTGCATATCATTAGCATCATGGATATTCAAAGAATTCATACTAACAACATTGCAATCATGCTCATCATTTATACCAAACATTCTGTTGAATTCTTCTTCTATCAATTGAGCACAATTTTCCTTTCCATCATTTTCATGAAAGACATTATAAAGATGAATAATATGATGCAACCTCAATTCCATTTTTGTAGTTTTCTTTTATAAACCAAACTAGTGATAAAACATGAAACTAAAGATTCAATTGCAAGATCTAAAGATATACCTTCATGCACTCACCTCCCCGGCAACAGCGCCAGAAAAGAGCTTCGTTGATGGGGTGTGAGTGTCTCTTACCTAGCCTCCCCAGCAACGGCGCCAGAAAAGAGCTTGAGGTCTACTACGCAACTTTATTATTGTAGACACGTGTTGGGCCTCCAAGCGCAGAGTTTTGTAGGACAGTAGCAAATTTCTCTCAAGTGGATGACCTAAGGTTTATCAATCCGTGGGAGGCGTAGGATGAAGATGGTCTCTCTCAAACAACCCTGCAACCAAATAATAAAAAGTCTCTTGTGTCCCCAACACACCAAATACAATGGTAATTTGTATAGGTGCACTAGTTCGGCGAAGAGATGGTGATACAAGCGTAGTAATGATAGTAGATATTGATTTTTGTAATAGGAACAATAAAAACAGTAAGGTAGCAATTGATAAAATGAAGCACAAACGATATTGCAATGCTTGAAAATGAGGCCTAGGGTCCGTAATTTCACTAGTTCAATCTCCCAACAATGCTAATATAATTGGATCACATAACCATCCCTCAAAGTGTGATGAAGAATCACTCCAAAGTTCCTATCTAGCGGAGAACATAAGAAGAATTGTTTGTAGCTATTATTTTTGATCGATCTATCCAAGAGTTCGTACTAAAATAACACCAAGTTATTCTTTCCGATCGATCTATCTAGAGTTCGTACTAAAATAACACCAAGTTATTCTTTCCGATCGATCTATCAAGAGTTCGTACTAAAATAACACCACAGCAATTTCAGATTCATAATACTCAATCCAACACAAGAACCTCAAAGAGTGCCCCAAGATTTCTACCGGAGAAACAAAAGACAAGAACGTGCATCAACCCCTATGCGTAGATTACCCTAATGTCACCTCGGAAATCTGCGAGTTGAGTGCCAAAACACATATCAAGTGAATCAATATGATACCCCATTGTCACCATGAGTATTCATATGCAAGACATATATCAAGTGCTCTCAAATCCATAAAAGTATTCAATCCGATAAAACAAAATCTCACCGGGAAAACTCAATTCATCACAACAAGATAAAGAGGGGAAAACACCATATGATCCAACTATATTAACAAAGCCCGCGATACATCAAGATCGTGACATCTCAAGAACACGAGAGAGAGAGAGAGAGAGAGAGAGAGATTAAACACATAGCTATTGGTACAAACCCTCAGCCCCAAGGGTGGACTACTCCCTCCTCATCGTGGTGGCCGGGATGATGAAGATGGCCACCAGTGATGATTCCCCCCTCCGACAGGGTGTCGGAACGGGGTCTAGATTGGTTTTCGGTGGCTACAAAGGCCTGCGGTGGCGGAACTTCTGATCTAGGTTAACCCCGAGGGTTCTTGGAATATTTGGGAATTTATAGGGTAAAGAGGGGGTGCGGGAGGCCACCGAGATGGGCACAACCCACCTGGGCCCGCCTGGGCCCCAGGCGCACCCTGGCGGGCTGTGCCCCCCTCGAGGCACCCCCCAGGTGCTTCTCCGGCCCACTGGATGTCTTCTGGTCCATAAAAAATCCACAAAAAGTTTCACGGTGTTTGGACTCCGTTTGATATTGATTTCCTGCAATGTAAAAAACAAGCAAAAAAACAACTGGCATGGGCACTGGGTTAATAGGTTAGTCCCAAAAAATGATATAAAGTTGCTACAAAATGATTGTAAAACATCGAAGAATGATAATATAACAACATGAATACTTCATAAATTATAGATAAGTTGGAGACGTATCACCTGTCTTGGGCGTCCTTGAACCCTGCGGCCATGGCCTGCAAGAACACATAGTCCTCTTGCTCATTGGCAATGTCTTCAGCATCTGTAGACTGTTGGGCCAAGGGAAGCAAGATTCGAGCGACTTCTTCTTCAAAGTTTAGTTCAGTAGTGACAAATGAGCTGGGGCCTCCAAGATTGGCTTGAAAGGTCACCGTCTCTGTGCTGGTTGGCGGGATTGGCGGGGCCGCTGACACTGGTTGCTCAACAAACACTGGCGATGGGTCAATGGTGTGTGCCGCATCTACGTCCATCCTGGCGGGCTCGGACTGGTTGCCGGAGGCCTCCTCCATCGCTGCATGGGCCTCTTGGATGTTCCCGTTAGTACGCTCAGGATTTTCTACGGCGGCAATCTTGGTGGCCTCTTCGGCAGCGGCTTTGGCAATGACGGCTACCTCCATGAGCTTGTCACCTCCCGCGGGAGAAGTTGGGGCTGAAAACCAAGATACAAGAAAGAAAGAATGTGGTGCAAATCACAAATGGAAACCAAAGAAAATTCTTATGGAAATGGCTCTGCAACAAGACGTTACCCGGTTGTACTTGTTGGGAAGGGTCATCCCCTCCCCTGGCAACTTGCGTTGCCGGCACGTGGCCCTCGATGTCCTCCCTCGTCGGGGAGATGCCGGTGTGAACGTAGTCGTCGGTGGAGGCCCTTGCCAGAGAAGTTTCCCCGGGGATAATAGTTGAAGGGGCCCCCTTGGTAGGATCTACTTCTTGGTGCTCCTTGCCTTGGTGTTCCCCTCCCATCTCCTTGTCGTCTGCGGAAGGATGATCCTCAGCATCAGGGGTAGCCGTCTAAGATGGTGTCCCGTCCCGGAGAAGGGGGCTAGCCTGGGGGCTGGTGACTATCGTATCAGTCATTGTCATTTCCTGCCTGTCCCTTGACGGCGAACCATGACCCGCCAATGGCTTGGCCCTCTTCGCCCGCTGGATGAGCGGCTCTTCCTCCCCGAAACAATAGAAATACCAGATCAAAACCAACAAAAGGGATGAATTGAGACATAACAGAAAGAGGCAAAAAATCGCTTACTCATCATCAGATTCAAGGAGGATGCTCATTTTGTACTGGGACGACGGCGGAGACTCCCTGGCTCTCTTGATAGCTGGTGGCGGCGAGCTTGGCGGGAGCAAGATCTCATCCTCCCTGGTGAGTTCTTCCCGGGAAGACGGAGGCTTGCGCTTGACCTACCGTGCTGGCTGCCAGCGTATTACCTCATGCTTCCCGGTCTTGGTGGTAGACTTCCTCGTCACGGGAGCGGATCGGGGCGGAGGAGTACCTGCGCGCTCTTGGTTGCTCCTGCTGCGGAGACGCCGCGGTGGCTCCAAGACCTGGAATTCCTCCTCATTGGGGTTTCCAGTCGCCTCTGACCCGGCAACCTCATCCCCGGAAAGCCCCTCTTGCCCTTCTTCGGCAGGCTCTTCATCGTCCTCCTCATCATCCTCTTCATTTCCTTCCTCTTCTTCACCAACATTTTCGGCACTTGTGGCCTTGGCGGTCGCCTGCCTCCGGGCCTCGGCAACCCTGTTGGCTATGTATGCTGCTTCTTCTGCCGTGGTGCCTTGACGAGGTTGTCCTCCTCTTGCTCGGCTTTCTCCTTTAGCTCGGAGGCCCATTTTGCCTCATCTGCCAGCTTGGGTAGCTTCTAGCTTTCCTTGACCCCTGCGACAGAGTTGTCTGGCATCCATGCCAGGATGACACTCCTCTCTGAGTTGATGTGCAGCGGCACGATCATGGCTGGCAAGTGGAAAGTGCCCAACTTGAGGAATAACTGCTGGCAGAGTCAGGAGTGGCCCAGCACCGTCAAGTTGCAGCCACGGCATGGATATAGTTGCATCTTATCCCCGACATTCTGGTACAACCAGGTTGGTCTGTCTCACTGTTGTAGTGGGCGATGCGGCGCCGCAGGAAGTCAGCTCCGACCATCTCTATGTTCAGACCAGCGTCCCGCAGTCGGGCAATCCTGTTTAGGATCGGGCGGAGCTTCTTCTCGTTCGTGTCGTACTTCTTCCAATCATCGTCATGATTGATATTCTCTATCCGCGGCAAGCAGAATGCCAGGAAGTTCTCCTCTTGGATCCAGCACTAGGTTCCCCTCCATTCCTCCCACTTGCCGTGGAGCTGTCCAGGGATGTAGTCCCTCTGATCCTTCCTCCCCCTTGGGAACCATGTTACGCTTCCGGACAGTGCCTTGCCTTCGACCCAAGTGATATCTACTACACAACTTGTTCTTGTAGCCTCGTATTGGGCCTCCAAGCCTAGAGTTTTGTAGAACAGTAGCAAATTTCCCTCAAGTGGATGACCTAAGGTTTATCAATCTGTGGGAGGCGTAGGATGAAGATGGTCTCTCTCAAACAACTCTGCAACCAAATAACAAAGAATCTCTTCTGTCCCCAACACACCAAATACAACTCTGTATAGGTGCACTAGTTCGGTGAAGAGATGGTGATACAAGTGTAGTAATGATAGTAGATATTAATTTTTGTAATAGGAACAAAACGGCAAGGTAGCAAGTAACAAATGTGAGCACAAATGGTATTGCAATGCTTGAAAATGAGGCCTAGGATTCGTACTTTCACTATTGCAATCTCTCAACAATGCTAATATAATAGGATGATATAACCATCCCTCAACGTGCGATGAAGAATAACTCCAAAGTTCTTATCTAGCGGAGAACACAAGACACAATTGTTTGTAGGGTACGAAACCACCTCAAAGTTATCCTTTTCGATCGATCTATCGAGCTATCCCTATAAGTGTCATAAATAGCCCAAGAGCTCGTACTAAAATAACACCATATGATACACATCAACCAACTCTAATGTCACCTAGATACTCCAATGTCACCATGAGTATCCATGAGTTGATTATACGATATGCATCAAACAACTTCAGATTCATAATACTCAATCCAACACAAAGAACTTCAAAGAGTGCCCCAAGATTTCTACCGGAGAAACAAAGATGAAAATGTGCATCACCCCCTATGCATAGATTACCCCAATGTCACTTCGAGAATTTGTGAGTTGAGTGCCAAGACATACATCAAGTGCTCTCCAATCCATAAAAATATTAAATCCGATAATAATGAAATATCAAAGGTAGAACTCAATTCATCACAACAAGATAGAGAGGGGAAAATACCATATGATCCTACTATAATAACAAAGCTCGCGATACATGAAGACCGTGCCAAATCAAGAACATGAGAGAGAGAGAGAGATCAAACACATAGCTACTAGTACAAACCCTCAGCCGCAAGGGTGGACTACTCCCTCCTCATCATGGTGGCTGCCGAGATGATGAAGATGGCCTCCGGTGATGATTTCCCCCTCCGGCAGGGTGCCGGAACAGGGTCCAGATAGGTTTTTCGTGGCTACAGAGAGGCTTGCAATGGTGGAACTTCTGATCTAGGGTTATTTCTGGTGGTTTCTATATTTATAGAATTTATTGGCGTCAGTTTCATGTGAAGATGGGCCACGAGGTGCCCACTACCCACCAGCCCACCACTATGGCAGTTGGCGCGCCCTGGTGAGTAGTGGCCACCTCGTGGCTCTTCTGGTCCTCCCACAAAGCTTCGAGGGTCTCTTTTGTTAAAAAAATCATCAAAAAGTTTTGCTGCATTTGGAGAACTTTTATTTTTGCACAAAAAACAACACCACGGTAGTTCTGCTGAAACAGCTTCAGTCCGGGTTAGTTCCATTCAAATCATACCAAAACCATATAAAATTGTTGTAAACATGGCATGAATACTTCATAAATTATAGATACATTGGAGACATATCAGCATCCTCAAGCTTAATTCCTGCTCGTCCTCGAGTAGGTAAATGATAAAAGAAATATTTTATAAAGTGTGAATGCTAGCATAGTGCATAAGTTTGATCAATGATAATTTCAATCACTTATCCTAGAATCATAACAACAACTCTTTCTCATAAAGTAGCAATCAATTCATATGTTATGATTCAAACAATGTATTCTCTTGAAAGTTAACAACCTATGTTCTCAGTCACCAAGCAATTGCAATTAACTTATTCAACAAAGTCTAAGTAAGAGCTCCACATACTCTATCATCATATAGTCTTCTATGATTGCGAGTACTCAAAGCATATTTTTAGAACAAATGGCATCCATCAAACACAGATAAAGATAGGGGCTTAATGTTTCACCTCCCAACTCATTTATCATAGAGATAATTGTCAACAATAATAAATCATGATAATATATTTGACTGGCCATATGTGCCTAGATCTTTCCCCACCACATGATGCTTGCCAGCTAGAGAATAATTGAGGTTGAAATGAGAATGCATACTATTGACTCTTGCATAAAAGTAAATACTGAAAAGTAAAAGATAGGCCCTTCGCAGAGGGAAGCAGAGGTTGTCATGTGCTTTTTATTTTTGGATGCACAATCTCAGAATGCAAAGGAACATCAAGTTATACTGCCCCTTATGATAGCAACCTTTACTATGTAGCCCGTCGCTTTTATTACTTTGCCATCACAAGTTTGTACAACACTTATTTTCCCTTACAATAAAAGATCAAACATATTTAGGAGCAAATTTTATTGCTTTATGCACCGATGACTACTTACTTGAAGGATCTTATTCAATCCATATGTAGGTATGGTGGACACTCATGGCAAGAAACTGGGTTTAAGGGGTTTTGGATGCAGAAGTGTGGTGACAATGGGGTATTATATTGATTCATGATATGTTCTGTCTTATATATAATTTTTGATTATTTCATGCCAATATTATACAACTTTCACATACTTTTGGCAACAGTTTATATGATTTATTAAACTAACCTATTGATCTAGTGCCCAGTGCCAGTTCCTATTTGTTCCATGTTTTTTGTTTCGCAGAATATCCATATCAAACAAAGTCCAAACGCGATAAAATTTACGGAGAATTATTTTGGAATATTTGTGATTTTGGGGAGGTGGAATCATCAGAAAGGGGGCCCACAGCCACCACAAGACACCTGGGTGCGCCAGGCAGCCCAGGCGCATGGTGGTGGGTTGTGCCCTCCTCATAAGTCGGTTGGAGCTCTACTTCGGGCGCAAGGAAGCTTATATCCGGAAAAAAATCGTGTTAAAATCTCAGCGCAATCGGAGTTACGGATCTCCGGGAATATAAGAAACGATTTTCGGCCAGAAACTAGGAGCGTGAAATAGAAGAGAACAGAGAGGGAGATCCAATCTTGGAGGGGCTCCCGCCCCTTCGCCGCGATGGAGGCCATGGACCAGAGGGGGAACTCTCCTCCATCTAGGGGGAGGCCAAGGAAGAAGAAAAAGGAGGGGGGCTCTCTCCCGGTGGCGCCGGAACGCCACCGAGGCAATCATCGTGTGATGGCGATCTACTCCAGCAACTCCGTCATCTTCACCAACATCCTCATCACCTTCCCCCTTCTATATTCAGCGGTCCACTCTCCTGCAACCCGTTGTACCCTCTACTTGAACATGGTGCTTTATGCTTCATACTATCATCCAATGTTATGTTGCCATCCTATGATGTCCGAGTATATTTTTGTTGTCCTATCGGTAATTGCTGAATTGCTATGGTTGGTTTAATTTGCTTGCGGTTATGTTGCTATCCTTTGGTGCCCATCGTATGAGCGCGTGTGTGGATCACACCATAGGGTTAGTAGTATGTTGATAGGACTATGCATTGGAGGGCAAGGGTGACAGCAGCTTCAGCCTAAACATAGAAATTGATACTTACGGGATTGAAAGGGGACCAATATATATCTTAATGCTATGGATAGGTTTTACCTTAATGAACATTAGTAGTTGCGGATGCATGCTAATAGTTCCAATCATAAGTGCATAGAATTCCAAGTAAGGGACAACATGCTAGCAGTGGCCTCTCCCACATAAAAACTTGCTATCGGTCTAGCAACGTAGTCAATTGCTAAGGGACAATTTCGCAAATCCTACCACAACTAATCCACACTCGTTTTAGCAAACTTAATTGTTCCTTTATTTAAACAAAACCTAACTTCTACTTTCACGTTCTTTATTATCTTGTAAACCTATCCACACCTACAAAGTACTTCTAGTTTTGTTCCTGTTCTAGGTAAAGCAAACGTTAAGTGTGCGTAGAGTTGTATTCGTGGTCGATAGAACTTGAGGGAACATTTGTTCTTCCTTTAGCTCCTCGTTGGGTTCGACACTCTTATTTATCAAAAAAGGCTACAAAAGATCCCCTATACTTGTGGGTTATCAAGACCTTTTCTAGCGCCGTTGCCAGGGAGCAATAGCGTAGGGTGAATATTCTCATGTGTGCTTGTTTGCTTTATCACTAAGTAGTTTTTATTTTCAGTTCTAAGTTGTTATCTATCTTTAGTTATGGATATGGAACACGAAATACCAAAAAAATAGTTGTACTTGCTACTCATGGATATGGGAAACCTCCTAAAACCCTCGTTGCTCGTTATGTGAAAAATATTAAACACCACTTTGATAATCCTGAGAAACCCCATTCAACATGATAATCGGAGACACATTGGATCAACGTGAATACTTTAGGGATTATCGCTTGACACAAAAAGGGAAAGTGTTATGGGATCAAATTGATATGTTGTATTGGTATGCTTGGAATTTATGCCAGAGATATGATTTTACTTGTTGCTCTAGGATGAATGCTCCACACCTTCTCTTTTCATGCAAATTTAACAAAATGAAACCTTAGCTTCTTATGCTAAGGGTAGATATGATTACTATGATGTGGAACGAATAGAAGAATTTGTTGCTTTTAAGGGTGCTTATGAAATTGAATCTTTGTTTGAGAAGTATGAAGATTTTGATTATTCAGTTGATAGACCTGAAAATTTTGCTATACTTTAATATTTCTATGATAATTATAAATACAATTCCGATATTGATGTATTTATTGAGAAAGTCTTCGCTGTCCAAGAAGATACTAATATTTTGCAGGAGTCTATGGAAGAAGGAATTAATGAAACTGTGAGCTCATTGGAAGAAAAAGATGATGAGGAGAGCGAAGAACAAAAGGAGGAAGAGCGGATTGATCACTCGTGCCCACCTTCTTATGGGATTAAATCTTCAACTCATACATTGTTTAATGTCCCTTCGTTCTTACCAAAGGA
Source organism: Triticum aestivum (assembly GCF_018294505.1). Taxonomy (NCBI): domain Eukaryota; kingdom Viridiplantae; phylum Streptophyta; class Magnoliopsida; order Poales; family Poaceae; genus Triticum; species Triticum aestivum. The sequence goes on along the minus strand of NC_057805.1, from coordinate 354,208,767 downwards.
TGAATGCTATGATAATTGCCATGATCCCGTTGATTCATTTGAAATATCCCTTTTTTGATGAACTTGATGCTTGCTATGCTTGTGGCCAAGATGCCAATATGAATTATGCCTATTGATATGAACTTGCTATAGTTCCTTATGTTAAGAATGAAATTGTTGTCATTGCACCCACGCATGATAGTCCTATTATCTTTTTGAATTCTCCAAACTACACTATATCGGAGAAGTTTGCACTTATTAAGGATTACATTGATGGGTTGCCCTTTACCGTTGCACATGATGATTTGATGAATATAATATGCATGTGCTTGATGATCCTACTTGCCATTATTATGAGAGAGGAACTATATCTCCACTTCTCTATGTTTCCAACACGATAAAATTGCAAGAAACTGCTTATGCTATGTGTTGGCCTTTACTTGATGTGCATGAATTGTTCTTTTATGACATGCCGATGCATAGGAAGAGAGTTAGATTTCATCATTGCATGATTTTATGTTGCTTTGTGCTCACTACTAAATGTCAAATAATTGTTTATTAAAATTGGCTTTGATATACCTTGGGATCTGGGTGGATCCATTACTTGAGCACTTTATGCCTAGCTTAATGGCTTTAAAGAAAGCGCTGCTAGGGAGACAACCCGGAAGTTTTAGGAAGTCATTTTATTCTTTTGAGTGATTTTATATAGTTTAAAAACAAAACAAAAATGTAGAGGGGAATCTAAAACTTCACAAAAAGAAAAGTGAAAGTGAGAAAGACGGACACCGTGGAAGCGGGAGCATGCCTTGAACTTTGTTTATGCCCATGGAAACTTTGTGAATCTTGAATTACAGAAACTTTTCAACAAAAATAATTATCCCCATGTACAAATCCATTGTATTATAAAAATTATGTGCCAAGATTTGCCTTTAGGATGATTAGATTACTTGTTGGTATGTGCAGTGTAAAAACAGAAACTTTGGTTGTAGTGTGTGATTTTACATTTTTTTACTGGAACGTCAAAAGTTTCTGGAATTTCTACACAATCTTGCTATACAAATTGTTTATTTTTTCCTAATTTTTAAGAATTTTTGGAGTTATAGAAGTATGGTTAATGTCCAGATTACTACAGATTGTCATGTTTAAGACAGATTATGTTTTTGATGAATCTGTTGATTTTATCAGTGGTCTAAGACATGGAGAAGTTATAATACAATAGCTATAATGCAAAAAAATATGAATTGGTTTGCAACAGTACTTAAAGTAGTTATTTGTATTATTATACTAACAGATCTCGCCAGTTTTGTGTTAAGTTTTGTGTGGATGAAGTGTTCAAAGATTGAGGAGATATCGATATGAGGAGAAGGAGGAGAGGCAAGAGTTCAAGCTTGGGGATGCGCAAGGCACCCTAAGTAAATATTCAAGGAGACCCAAGCATCTAAGCTTGGGGATGCCCCGGAAGGCATCCCATCTTTCTTCAACAAGTATCGGTATGTTTTCGTTTTCCTTTCGTTCATGTGATATGTCTAAATCTTGAAGCGTCTTTTGTGTTTATTTTCATTTTTATTTATGCACCATGCTGGTATGAAATAGTCCATGGTTGATTTATAGAATGCTCATTGCACTTCCCTTATATATTTTGAGTGTGGCTTTATAGAATGCTTCATGTGCTTCACTTATATCATTTGAAGTTTGGATTGCCTGTTTCTCTTCACATAGAAAACCGTTATTTGTAGAGCTCTTTTGCTTCACTTGTATTTATTAGAGCCTGGTTTTTCTTAGAAAGAATTAAACTCTCATGCTTCACTTATATCTGTTTAGAGAGTCAAGAAGAATTGGTCATTTGCATGGTTAGTCATGAAGTCCTACATAAAACTTGTGGATAACTGAATATGATAGGTTTGATTCCTTGCAATAGTTTTGCGACATAGACATGATAATATGTGGGAGGTACTAGTAAACGGTTGTGGTTAGTAGGAATATTGGTGTTAAGGTTCATGATTCCCGAAGCATGCACGTATAGTCTCTCCTTATGCTAAGAAGTTGGAGCATGATTTGTTATTGATTGTCTTCCTTCTGCGTGGCGGTCGGGGATGAGCGATGGTCTTTTCCTACCAATCTATCCCCCAGGGGCATGCATAATAGTACTTTGCTTCGAGGGCTAATAAACTTTTGCAATAAGTATATGAGTTCTTTATGACTAATGTGAGTCCATGGATTATACATACTCTTACCTTTCCGCAGTTTGCTAGCGTCTACGGTACCATGCATTGCCCTTTCTCACCTCGAGAGTCGGTGCAAACTTCGTCGGCGCATCCAAACCCCGTGATATGATACGCTCTATCACACATAACCCTTGTTATATCTTCCTGAAAACAGCCACCATACCTACCTATTATGGCATTTCCATAGCCATTCCGAGATATATTGCCATGCAACTTCTACTGCTTCCATTTTGATGACTTGAGCATTCATCGTCATATTGCTTTGCATGATCGTAAGATAGCTAGCATGATATTGCCATGGTTTTGTCCATTTTTTGATATAGTTGTTATGCTAGATCATTTCACATCTTGGTACACTGCGAGAGGCATTCATATAGAGTCATACTTTGTTCTAGGTATCGAGTTGTACTTTTTATTTCTTTTGAGTTGTAAGTAAATATAAGTGTGATGATCATCGTTATTCACTATTAGAGCATGTCCCAGTGAGTAAAGGATAATGTAGACTATGATTCCCCCACGAGTCAGGATGAGGCTCCGGACAAATATTAAAAAATGAAAAAAATGAAAAAAAATTGAGGCCAAAAAGAGCCCAAGAAAAGAAAAAAAGAGAAAGAAAGAAAAAATTGAGATAGAAGAGAGAAGGGGCATGCCAATTCCACACTTGTGCTTCAAAGTAGCACCATGTTTTTCATATAGAGAGTCTCCTATGTTGTCACTCTCATATACTAGTGGGAATTTTTCATTATAGAGTTAGATGCATGATACGTCTCCAACGTATCTATAATTTTTTATTGTTCCATACTGTTATATGATCATTCTTGGATGTTTTACAATCATTTTATAGCAACTTTATATCATTTTTTGGGAATAACCTATTGACATAGTGCCCAGTGCCAGTTGTTGTTTTTTGCTTATTTTTTACTTTGTAGAAAATTAATACCAAACGGAGTCCAAACGCAGCGAAACTTTTTGGAGTTTTTTTCTAGACCAGAAGACACCTGTTGGGCCAAAGAAATACCAGAGGGGGGATCCAAGGGGAGCACAACCCACTTGGGTGCGCCTGAGGGCCCAGGCGCGCCCTGGTGGGTTGTGCCCACCTCGGCCGCCTCCCGCACCGCCTCTTTGCTCTATAAATACCCTGAAAATCCAGAAACCCTAGGGGAGTCGACGAAACACAATTCCATCCGCCTCAAGTTCCAGAAACGGAGGGGTTCATCATCATCATTGGTGCACTCCGATGATGTGTGAGTAGTTCATTGTAGACCTTCGGGTTCTTAGTTAGTAGCTAGATGGCTTCCCCTCTCTCTTTTGATTCTCAATACAATGGTCTCTTGGAGATCTATTTGATGTAACTCTTTTTGCTGTGTGTTTGTTGGGATCCGATGAACTTTGAGTTTATGATTAGATTTATTTTATCCCTGAAAGTTATTTGAGTTTCGATCTCTTATAGCCTCGTATTTCTTCTTTGAATCTTTGGTTTAGTTAGGCCAACTAGATTGATTTTTCTTGCCATGGGAAGAAGTGCTTTGTGATGGGTTCAATCTTACGGTGCTCAATCCTAGTGACAGAAGGGGACATGACACGTATGTATCATTGCTATTAAGGATAACAAGATGAGGTCTATTCCTACATGAAAAGATCTTGTCTACATCATGTCATCGTTCTTATTGCAGTACTCCGTTTTGCCCATGAAATTAATACACTAGATGCATGCTGGATAGCGGTCGATGTGTGGAGTAATAGTAGTAGATGCAGGCAGGAGTCGGTCTACTAATCTTGGACGTGATGCCTATATAATGATCACTGCCTGGATATCGTCATGATTATTTGAAGTTCTATCAATTTCCCAACATTAATTTGTTTACCCGCCGTATGCTATTTTTCTTGAGAGAAGCCACTAGTGAAATCTACGGCCCCCGGGTCTATTCTTTATCATATTTGCTTCAAGATATATTTTTATTCGCTTTTACTTTCAGATCTATTAATCCAAAAACCCAAACATACCTTGCTGCAATTTTTTGTTATTTATTTTATTTTGCGTTTCCGCGAGATCAATTTATCCAATCTACTACAAACCAATCTATCTTTTTACCCGGGAGGGATTGACAACCCCCCTTACGCGTTGGGTTACAAGTATTTGTTCTTTGTTTGCATGTACCGTTTACATAGTGTTGCGTAGTTCTCCTACTGGTTCGATAACCTTGGTCTCATCACTGAGGGAAATACCTACCGTAGATGTGTTGCATCATCCCTTCCTCTTTGGGGAAATACCCACGTAGTTCAAGCCGCATCAAAAGGAATTTCTGGTGTCGTTGCCAGGGAGACATCATCAACATCTATCAGGTTCCTAATCACAAATCTCATCTCCTTGCAATTTGCATTATTTTCCATTTGCCTTTCATTTTCATCTCCCCCACTTCACAAAAATTTGTCGTTTTATTCGCCCTCTTTTTCGTTCGGCGTTTCTCGTTGGATCTCTTATTTGCTTGAACTTGTCATCATGAGTGACTTTGGTATGGCAGAAACAAATGATGGCCTAACTCCTAAAATTGGACGATCTGGCAATCTGGATGCTAAAACTTTTGTTTTGGGGCAAGGGAATGTTATGGGAAAAGAACATATCCAAGATTTTTTCAATTGTGTTGGAAATTTAAGTCTTGACGATGCTCCTATACTTAAAAGGACTAAATATTATGTAGAAGCTATTTCAGCACTAGTATTGAAACTTGAAAATAAATTTACCCGTACCCATCCTACCTTGCGAAGATTGTTTTATGAGCTACCCGTTATAAAGAATCCCAAAGCTAAAAAGTTGGCCACCCTTGTTCTTATGAATGAATTTGATTACATAATACGAGAAACTAGGGAAATTTTTGATTTCTATGGTATGAATTGTGAAAAACCGGTGATAGATGAGATTCTTTATAATAGTGATTATGTGCTAAGACATTTGCTTGGGGATAATCGAATCTTTGATAAGAATCTTAAAAAGGAAATCCCTGTTTTAGATATAATCCAACAAGTTTTCAGTGATGTTAATCAACACTATTCTTGGATTGTTGCCAGAAATCAAAGGGGATATGATGATAAGCAACTTGATAGTGCTAAAGTTTCTATGGATAATCTATTCTACGTTGTTTTTGCAAAACCTCCTGACAAAAACACCTCTGAGGTAAATGAAACTAAAGATGACAACACTTAGATATATGCATTATGCCTAGCTAGGGGCATAAAATGATAGCGCTTGTTGGGAGGCAACCCAATGAATAAAATTTATTTTTGTCTTTTTTCTTTCTGTTCTTGAGTGTTTGCACAATTATACTACTGTTTTGATTGTGTTTTTATGTTTTAATTAGTGTTTGTGCCAAGCAAATCCTTTGGGATCATGTTGGGTGATAGTTGATTTGATCTTATTGAAAAACAGAAACTTTGTGCGCCAGTCACAGAATTATTAAAAATCACAGAATCGTGATAAAATTCTGATTTTTTTACACAAGATTGATATACAAATTGCCTACGTTGTCCTAATTTAGAATTTTAGGAGTTACAGAAGTATACGAAGTTTTCAGATTGCTACAGACTGTTCTGTTTTTAACAGATTCTGTTTTCTTTGCGTTGTGTGCTTATTTTGATAAATCTATGGTTTGTATTGGAGGGTACAAGCCATAGTAAAGTTGGAATACAGTAGATATAATGCAAAAATAAAATATGAATGGGTTTGCAACAGTACTTAGAGTAGTGATTTGTTTTGTTATACTAACGGATCTCACGAAGGTTTTGTTAAGTTTTGTGTGATTGAAGTTTTCAAGTTTTGGGTGAGATCACGATGGATGAAGGAATAAGGAGTAAGAAGAGCCGAAGCTTGGAGATGCCCATGACACCCCAAGTTATTATCCAAAGAGGAACAAGCAACTAAGCTTGGGGATGCCCCCGAGTGGCATCCCCTCTTTCTTCTAACGAGCATCGATATTTTACTTGGAGCTATATTTTTATTCGTCACATTTCATGAGTTTTGCTTGGAGCGTCTTGTATCATACGAGTCTTTGCTTGTTTTGCTTTTTAGTTCGTGTCATCAATCCTTGTTGGACACACCTATTTGAGAGAGCCAGAATTATGCTATGATTCATTAGAATCGCTCTTTATGCTTCACTTAAATTTTTTGAGCTATGGAATTGCTCTAGTGCTTCACTTATATCTTTTTGAGCACGGTGTGCTTTAATTTTTTTGAAGAAATGCTCATGCTTCACTTAGAGCTATTTGAGAGTTAGTAAATTTTGAAGAAATTCTCTCATGCTTCACTTAAATTATTTTTAGAGAAGAAAATTGTTATGCTCATGTTCTTCACTTAGATTTGTTTGAGCTATCAAAAGCAACATATGAAATTAGTCCCAAAGTGATAGATATTCAAGAGGGATGTAATAAAAACTTTCATGAAGATCATTGGACAAAATAAACTTGATTCTTTGTAATAGTTTTTTGGTATGATAATATGTGAGTCATGTTGATGAGTAATTATGCTTTAGTAAGAATATTGATGTTAAGGTTTGTGATTCCCTATGCAAGCACGAAAGTCAATAGTTATGCAATGAAATTACATCCTACTTGTGGTGCATTATTTGGTGTTAGTTATGCTTAATGCTCGCTTATGATATTTTTCGTTTCTTTGTTGGATGATTCTCAATCTTTTACTAGCCTTCACTTGTACTAATTAAGTGGGATTACTACTTGTACACCCAAAATCCTTAAACCTAGTTTTTGCCATATGAGTCCACTATACCTACCTATTTGCGGTATTCTTTTGCCGTTCTAAGCAAATTTGTATGTGCCATCTCTAATCTTCAAAATAAAGTTCCTTTTTGTGTGCTCGTACCGCTCATGAAATGGTAGGGGGTGGCTGATATTTTTCCATGCTAGATGTGTTATTCTCAGGATGAGTGTTTATTCACTTGTCATTGCACGAGAGTATGGCAAAGGTATTAGGGATGCCCAGTCCCGAAATGAAAAACGAATTTACTTTATGTTGTCAAATAGTAATAAATTCCTTGGAAAGTGTTGGTATGGACGACACCCGTGGATACGGTTAGCCGTGGAATGTGAAAGTATGGTGGAAAAAGGAATAAACTTTATTTTCTGTTTGGGAACCGCCTATGATATATCTAGCATGTAAAGTATTGGGAAATCCTCGATCGTTTTCGTTGACAGGAAAAGCATGCCACCCAAAATGTTTTATCTCTATCTTTTTCCGCTTTAAGCTGTGGCACCTCTACAAATCCCTACTTCCCTCTGCGAACGGCCTTTCTATTTACTTTATGCAATTTTTATTTTTTATTTTTTAGTCTCCATCTTCTCTTACAAGGCACCAACTAAGGGGCACTATGATCGTACTTGAGCATTGGGTGTAGCTAATATGCGAGTGTGTTTCATAAATGGATCAATGATTGAGCATAATGTGAAGGAAATATGCCCTAGAGGCAATAATAAAGTTATTATTTATTTCCTTATATCATGATAAATGTTTATTATTCATGCTAGAATTGTATTGACCAGAAACATAATACATGTGTGAATATATAGGCAAACAGAGTGTCACTAGTATGCCTCTACTTGACTAGCTTGTTGATCAAAGATGGTTAAGTTTCCTAGCCATTGACATGGGTTGTCATTTGATTAACGGGATCACATCATTAGGAGAATGATGTGATTGACTTGACCCATTCCGTTAGCTTAGCACTCGATCGTTTAGTGTGTTGCTATTGCTTTCTTCATGACTTATACATGTTCCTATGACTATGAGATTATGCAACTCCCGTTTACCGGAGGAACACTTTGTATGCAACATAACTGGGTGATTATAAAGGTGCTCTACAGGTGTCTCCGAAGGTACTTGTTGGGTTGGCGTATTTCGAGATTAGGATTTGTCACTCCAATTGTCGGAGAGGTATCTCTGGGCCCACTCGGTAATGCACATCACTTAAGCCTTGCAAGCATTGCAACTAATGAGTTAGTTGCGGGATGATGTATTACGGAACGAGTAAAGAGACTTGCCGGTAACGAGATTGAACTAGGTATTGAGATACCGACGATCGAATCTCGGGCAAGTAACATACCGATGACAAAGGGAACAACGTATGTTGTTATGCGGTCAGACCGATAAAGATCTTCGTAGAATATGTGGGAGCCAATATGAGCATCCAGGTTCCGCTATTGGTTATTGACCGGAGACGTGTCTCGGTCATGTCTACATAGTTCTCGAACCCGTATGGTCCGCACGCTTAAAGTTTCGATGACAGTTATATTATGAGTTTATATGTTTTGATGTACCGAAGGTTGTTCGGAGTCCCAGATGTGATCATGGACATGACGAGGAGTCTCGAAATGGTCGAGACATGAAGATTGATACATTGGAAGCCTATATTTGGATATCGGAAGTGTTCCGGGTGAAAACGGGATTTTACCGGAGTACCGGAGGGGTTACCGGAACCCCCCGGGGGTTAATGGGCCATAGTGGGCCTTAGTGAAGAAGAGGAGAGGCGGCCAGGGCAAGGGCCGCGCGCCCCTCCCCCCTAGTCCGAATAGGACAAGGAGAGGGGGGCGCCCCCCCTTCCTTCTTCTCCTCCACCTCTTTCCCCCTCTTCTCCTAGTCCAACAAGGAAAAGGGAGGGAGTCCTACTCCCGGTGGGAGTAGGACTCCTCCTGGCGTGCCCCCTCCTGGCCGGCCGCACCTCCCCCTTGCTCCTTTATATACGGGGGCAGGGGGCACCCTAGAGACACAACAATTGATCGTTTGATCTTTTAGCCGTGTGCGGTGCCCCCCTCCACCATAGTCCACCTCGATAATACTGTAGCGGTGCTTAGGCGAAGCCCTGCGTCGGTAGAACATCATCATCGTCACCACGCCGTCGTGCTGACGAAACTCTCCCTCAACACTCGGCTGGATCGGAGTTCGAGGGACGTCATCGGGCTAAACATGTGCTGAACTCGGAGGTGTCGTGCGTTCGGTACTTGATCGGTCGGATCGTGAAGACGTACGACTACATCAACCGCGTTGTGCTAACGCTTCCGCTTTCGGTCTACGAGAGTACGTGGACAACACTCTCCCCTCTCGGTTCTATGCATCACCATGATCATGTGTGTGCGCAGGAATTTTTTTGAAATTACTACGTTCCCCTTCATAATGGGCTAGGGATAACTTGCTTCAGTGTTGATATTTTGAAAGACATGGTTGCTTGTTGATATGTTTGAGTATGGAAATCTTCATGTTAAAACTAGACTATTGCTTTGAATCATATAAAAGTCCAAATGTCCATGCTACAAAAGAAAAGAATATGTGATGAACATGATAGGCAGCATTCCACATCAAAAATTCTGTTTTTATCATTTACCTACTCGAGGACGAGCAGGAATTAAGCTTGGGGATGCTAATATGTCTCCAAGGTATCTATAATTTGTTATTGTTCCATGCTGTTATATGATCATTCTTGGATGTTTTACAATCATTTTATAGCAACTTTATATAATTTTTTGGGACTAACCTATTGACATAATGCCCAGTGCCAGCTGCTGTTTTTTGCTTGTCTTTTACTTCACAGAAAATCAATACCAAACGAAGTCCAAACGCAGCGAAACTTTTTGGAGATTTTTTCTGGACTAGAAGACACCTGTTGGGCCAAAGAAGTACCAGAGGGGTTCTCCGAGGGGAGCACAACCCACGTGGGCGCGCCCTGGTTGGTCGTGCCCACCTCGGCCGCCTCCCGCACCGCCTCTTTGCTCTATAAATACCCCGAAAATCCAAAAACCCTAGGGGAGTCGACAAAACACAATTCAAGCCACCGCAAGTTCCAGAAACACCAGATCCAATCTAGACACCATCATAGAGGGGTTCATCATCCTCATTGGTGCCTCTCCAATGATGCATGAGTAGTTCATTGTAGACCTTCGGCTCCATAGTTAGTAGCTAGATGGCTTCCTCTCTCTCTCTCTTTTGATTCTCAATACAATGGTCTCTTGGAGATCTATTTGATGTAACTCTTTTTGCGGTGTGTTTGTTGGGATCCGATGAACTTTGAGTTTATGATTGGATTTATTTTATCCATGAAAGTTATTTGAGTTTCGATCTCTTATATGCATGATTGCTTATAGCCTTGTATTTATTCTTCGAATCTTTGGTTTAGTTAGGCCAACTAGATCGATTTTTCTTGCCATGGGAAGAGGTGCTTTGTGATGGGTTCGATCTTACGGTGCTCAATCCCAGTGACAGAAGGGGACATGACACGTATGTATCGTTGCTATTAAGGATAACAAGATGGGGTCTATTCCTACATGAACAGATCTTGTCTACATCATGCCATCATTCTTATTGGATTACTACATTTTTCCATGAACTTAATACACTAGATGCATGCTGGATAGCGGTCGATGTGTGGAGTAATAGTAGTAGATGCACGCAGGAGTCAGTCTACTAATCTACGTGATGCCTATATAATGATCATTGCCTGGATATCGCCATGATTATTTGAAGTTCTATCAATTGCCCAATAGTAATTTGTTTACCCATCGTATGCTATTTTTCTCGAGAGAAGACACTACTGAAATCTACGGCCCCCGGGTCTATTCTTTATCATATTTGCTTCGAGATCTATTTTTATTCGCTTTTATTTTCAGATCTATTAATCCAAAAACCCAAAAATATCTTGCTGCAATTTTTTGTTATTTATTTTATTTTGCGTTTCTGCGAGATCTATTTATCCAATCTACTACAAACCAATCTATCTTTTTACCCGGGAGGGATTGACAACCCCTCTTACACGTGGGGTTGCAAGTATTTTTTCTTTGTGTGCATGTACCGTTTACATAGTGTTGCGTGATTCTCCTGCTAGTTCGATAACCATGGTCTCATCACTGAGGGAAATACCTACCGTAGTTGTGCTGCATCATCCCTTCCTCTTTGGGGAAATACCGACGTAGTTCAAGCCGCATCAATGCACACCCACTTAGTTTTCATATTGAGCTTGCATACAGTTATAGCTCTTAGTGCATTCGTTGCATGGCAATCCCTACTCCTCGCATTGGTATCAATTGATGGGCATCTCTATAGCTCGTTGGTCAGCCACGTCGATGTGAGACTTTCTTACTTTTTGTCTTCTCTATATTTACCCCTATCATCATATTCTATTCCACCCATAGTGCTATATCCATGGCTTGCGCTCATGTATTGTGTGAGGGTTGAAAAAGTTGAAGCGCGTTAAAAAGTATGAACCAATTGCTCGGCTTGTCATCGGGGTTGTGCATGATAAATACTTTGTGTTAAGAAGACAGAGCATGACAATACTATATGATTTTGTAGGGATAGCTTTCTTTAGGGTTGATATTTTGAAAGACACAATTGTTTGTTGGGATTCCTGAGTATTGTTGTCTTTATGTCAAATTATAGACTATTGCTTTGATTCACTCTTGTCTTAATATTCATGCCATGATTAAATATAGGATCAAGATTATGCTAGGTAGCATTCCACATCAAAAATTATCTTTTTATCATTTACCTACTCGAGGACGAGCAGGAATTAAGCTTGGGGATGTTGATACATCTTCGTCGTATCTATAATTTTTGATTGTTTCATGCCAATATTATACAACTTTCACATACTTTTGACAACATTTTATATGATTTATTGGACTAACCTATTGATCCAGTGCCCAGTGCCAGTTCCTGTTTGTTGCATGTTTTTTGTTTCGCAGAATATTCATATCAAACGAAGTCCAAACGCGATAAAAATCTATGGAGAATTATTTTGGAATATTTGTGGTTTTTGGGAGGTGGAATCCTCGCAAACGGGCCCCACAGCCACCACAAGACACCTGGGCGCGCCAGGTAGCCCAGACGCATGATGGTGGGTTGTGCCCTCTTCGTAAGTCGGTTGGAGCTCTACTTCGGGCGCAAGGAAGCTTATATCCGGGAAAAAATCGTGTTAAAATCTCAGCACAATCGGAGTTATGGATCTCCGGGAATATAAGAAATGGTTTTCGGCCAGAAACCAGGAGCGTGAAATAGAAGAGAACAGAGAGGGAGATCCAATCTTGGAGGGGCTCCCGCCCCTTCGCCGCGATGGAGGCCATGGACCAGAGGGGGAACTCTCCTCCATCTAGGGGGAGGCCAAGGAAGAAGAAAAAGGAGGGGGGCTCTCTCCCGGTGGCGCCGGAACGCCACCGAGGCAATCATCGTGTGATGGCGATCTACTCCAGCAACTCCGTCATCTTCACCAACATCCTCATCACCTTCCCCCTTCTATATTCAGCGGTCCACTCTCCTGCAACCCGTTGTACCCTCTACTTGAACATGGTGCTTTATGCTTCATACTATCATCCAATGTTATGTTGCCATCCTATGATGTCCGAGTATATTTTTGTTGTCCTATCGGTAATTGCTGAATTGCTATGGTTGGTTTAATTTGCTTGCGGTTATGTTGCTATCCTTTGGTGCCCATCGTATGAGCGCGTGTGTGGATCACACCATAGGGTTAGTAGTATGTTGATAGGACTATGCATTGGAGGGCAAGGGTGACAACAACTTCACCCTAAACATAGAAATTGATACGTACGGGATTTAAGGGGGACCAATATATATCTTAATGCTATGGTTGGGTTTTACCTTAGTGAACATTATTAGTTGCGGATGCTTGCTAATAGTTCCAATCATAAGTGCATAGAATTCCAAGTAAGGGACGACATGCTAGAAGTGGCCTCTCCCACATAAAAACTTGCTATAGGTCTAGCAACGTAGTCTATTGCTAAGGGACAATTCCGCAAATCCTACCACCACTAATCCACGCTCGTTTTACTAAACTTAATTGTTTCCTTATTTAAACAACACCTAACTTTTATTTTCACGTTCTTTATTATCTTGCAAACCTATCCACACCTACAAAGTACTTCTAGGTTTATTCTTGTTCTAGGTAAAGCAAACATTAAGTGTGCGTAGAGTTATATCGGTGGTCGATAGAACTTGAGGGAATATTTGTTCTGCCTTTAGCTCCTCGTTGGGTTCGACACTCTTATTTATCAAAAAAGGTTACAAACGATCCCCTATACTTGTGGGTTATCAATTCACTTGATGTATGTTTTGGCACTCGACTTGCGGATTCCCGAGGTGACATTGGGGTTGTTGGGGAACGTAGTAATTTCAAAAAAATTCCTATGCACACGCAAGATCATGGTGATGCATAGCAACAAGAGGGGAGAGTGTTGTCTACGTACCCTCGTAGACCGTAAGCGGAAGCGTTATATCAACGCGCTTGATGTAGTCGTACGTCTTCACGATCCGACCGATCCAAGTACCGAAAGCACGACACCTCCGAGTTCTGCACACGTTCGGCTCGGTGACGTCCTCGCCTTCTCGATCCAGCAAGAGGGGCAAAGTAGTAGATGAGTTCCGGCAGCACGACGGCGTGGTGACGGTGTTGGTGAAGAACAAGCTTCGCAGGGCTTCGCCTAAGCACTACGAAAACTATGACGGAGGATAAACTAGAGGAGACGGGGTTGCCGGCACATGGCTTGGTGTTTCTTGATCTGTCTTGGGTGTTAGCCCTACCCCTCTATTTATATGTTGAGCCTTGGGGTCGAAACTTGGAGTAAAAGCCTCCACAAAGTCGGTTTCACCTGAAAGGCAAGAGTCCTTCTCGGACTCCAAGGCCAGACGCCAGGGTTCCCGGCGTCTGGACCCAGACGCCAGGGACCCTGGCGTCTGGCCCCTGGACTCCGCAAAACTTCCTTTTGCGCTTTCCAAAAACCTCGTGGGCTTTCCCCTTTGGCCGAGATAAAGTGTTCTCGTGCCCAAACATTTCGGAAAACATCCGGAACCCCTTCCGATGGATTCCGGAACCTTTCCGGAGATCAAACACTACTATCCACATATCAATCTTTACTTTCGGACCATTCCGGAGTTCCTCGTCATATCCGTGATCTCATCCAAAACTCCGAACAACATTCGGTCACCAACATACATAACTCATAGTACTATATCGTCAACGAACGTTAAGTGTGCGGACCCTACGGGTTCGAGAACTATGTAGACATGACCGAGACACCTCTCTTGTCAATAACCAGTAGCGGGACCTGGATGCCCATATTGGCTCCTACATATTCTACGAAGATCTTTATCGGTCAGACCGCATAACAACATACGTTGTTCCCTTTGTCATCGGTATGTTTACTTGCCCGAGATTCGATCGTAGGTATCTCAATACCTAGTTCAATCTCGTTACCGACAAGTCTCTTTACTCGTTCCGTAATACATCGTCCCGCAACTAACTCATTAGTTGCAATGCTTGCAAGGCTTATAGTGACGTGCATTACCGAGTGGGCCCAGAGATACCTCTCCGACAATCGGAGTGACAAATCCTAATCTCGAAATACGCCAACCCAACAAGTACCTTTGGAGACACCTGTAGAGCACCTTTATAATCACCCAGTTACGTTGTGACGTTTGGTAGCACACAAAGTGTTCCTCCGGTAAACGGGAGTTGCATAATCTCATAGTCATAGGAACATGTATAAGTCATGAAGAAAGCAATAGCAACATACTAAACGATCGAGTGCTAAGCTAACGGAATGGGTCAAGTCAATCACATCATTCTCCTAATGATGTGATCCCGTTAATCAAATGACAACTCATGTCAATGGCTAGGAAACTTAACCATCTTTGATTAACGAGCTAGTCAAGTAGAGGCATACTAGTGACACTTTGTTTGTCTATGTATTCACACATGTATTATGTTTCCGGTTAATACAATTCTAGCATGAATAATAAACATTTATCATGAAATAAGGAAATAAATAATAACTTTATTATTGCCTCTAGGGCATATTTCCTTCAGGGGTAATCTAGCTATGCATAGGGGTTGATGCACGTTTTCGTCCTACTTTCTCCGGTAGAAATCTTGGGACACTCTTTGAAGTTCTTTGTGTTGGATTGAATATTATAAATCTGAAGTTGTTTGATGCATATCGTATAATCAACTCATGGATACTTGTGGTGACATTGGAGTATCTAGGTGACATTAGAGTTGGTTGATGTGTATCATATGGTGTTATTTTAGTACGAACTCTAGGGTTGTTTGTGGCTCTTATAGGGATGGCTCGATAGATTGATCAGAAAAGATAACTTTGAGGTGGTTTCGTACCCTAAAACAATTTCATCTTATGTTCTCTCCGTTAGATAAGAACTTTGGAGTGACTCTCTGTCACACGCTGAGGAGTTGTTATATGATTCAATTATGTTAGCACTGTTGAGAGATTGCACTAGTGAAAGTATGAACCCTAGGCCTTGTTTTTACGCATTGCAATACCGTTTGTGTTCCGTTTTATCACTTGCTACCTTGTTGTTTTTATATTTTCAGCCATACCGAACCAGACCGTGCACATTCTTATTATGAGAAGGATTACAAAAACCTATATCTACTATCCATATTACACTTGTATCATCATCTCTTCGCCAAACTAGTGCACCCATACAATTTGCCATTGTGTTGGGTGTGTTGGGGACATAAGAGATTTCTTGTATTTGATTGCAGGGTTGTTTGAGAGAGACCATCTTCATCCTACGCCTCCTACGGATTGATAAACCTTAGGTCATCCACTTGAGGGAAATTTTCTACAGTCCTACAAAACTCTGCGCTTGGAGGCCCAACAGAGTCTACAATAAGTAAAGTTGTGTAGTAGACATCAATGCACGTTGATGACCCACAAGTATAGGGGATCAATCATAGTCCTTTAGACAAGTAAGAGTGTCGAACCTAACGAGGAGCAGAAGGAAATGAGAAGCGGTTTTCAGCAAGGTATTTTTTTCAAGTATTAAAGGTAACAGTGATAGATAGTTTTGTAGCAAGATAATTCATAACAAGTGACAAGTAGAAGTAGTAACAAAGGTGCAGCAAGGTAGCCCAATCCTTTTTATAGAAAAGGACAGGCAGAAACGTTCTTTTATAGTAAGCAAAGCGTTCTCGAGGACACATGGGAATTTCATCTAGTCACTTTCATCATGTTTATTTGATTCACGTTCGCTACTTTGATAATTTGGTATGTGGGTGGACCGGTGCTTGGGTGCTGTTCTTAATTGAATAAGCCTCCCACTTATGATTAACCCCTCTCGCAAGCATCCACAACTATGAAAGAAGAATTAAGATAAATCTAATCATAGCATGAAACATATGGATCCGAATCAGCCCCTTATGGAATAGCGCATAAACTAGGGTTTAAGCTTCTGTCACTCTAGCAACCCATCATCTAATTACTACTCCATAATGCATTCCTTTAGGCCCAAGTATGGTGAAATGTCATGTAGTCGACGTTCACATGACACCACTAAAGAAAGCAACAACATACATATCATCAAAATATCACATGAATACCAAATTCACATGATTACTTATAACAAGACTTCTCCCATGTCCTCAAGAACAAAAGTAACTAATCACAAATCATATCCATGTTCAAGATCAGAGGGGTATTGATTATCATTAAGGATCTGAACATGTAATCTTCCACCAAATATACCAACTAGCATCAACTACAAGATGTAATCAACACTACTAGCAACCCACAAGTACCAACCTAAGGTTTTGAGACAAAGATTGAATACAAGGTATGAGCTAGGGTTTGACACGAGATGGTGCTAGTGAACATGTTGATGAAGATTTGTCCTCCCATGATGAGAGGATCATTGGTGATGTCGATGGCTTTGATTTCCCCCTCCCGGAGGGAAGTGTCCCCGGCGGAATCGCTCCGCCGGAGAGCAAAAGTGCTTCTACCCAGGTTCCACATCGAGACGGCGGTGCTTCATCCCAAAAGTTCTCTCTTTATTTTTTCTAGGTCAAAACTCTCCACATAGAAGAAGATGGGGGCCAGAGGCCAGCCAGTGGCCTAACAAGGCACTAGGGCGCGCCCCCTGGGCCCTGCTGCCTTGTGGGCAGCTGGTGGGTCCCCTCTGGTACTTCTTTGCTCTAGTACTTTTTATATATTCTATAAAAATTCTTCGTGAGATTTCATCTCATTTGGAGTTCTGCAGTATGGGTATCCCTGACGTAGCTTTTCCAGGTCCAGAATTCCAGCTGTTGGCAATCTCCTTCTTCATGTAAATCTTACAAATTAAGAGAGAAAAGGCATTAGAATTGCATCACAAAGTATTATAATGATAAAAAATGTTGTAAATATTAGTAGGAAAACATGATGCAAATGGACGTCTCACGCGTCTCAATCTCTCTGAAGCTTCCGTTGTTTCTTGTTGCCCAGAAAGTCGTGTTAAACTGACAACATATTTTGACCTCCGTAGATATTGATTTCTCGTGAAACCGAAAACAAGCAGAAAACATGATCTGACACTGGGCACTAAATTAATAGGTTAGTCCATAAAAATAATATAAGTTCCTATAAAAAGTATATAAAAATGATAATATAATAGCATGAAACAATAAAAATTATATATACGTTTGAGACGTATCAGTCCCACATCTCTTCGCCGAAATCCTTGACCTCCTCAGTGTCGCTGACCTCCTCCTCCAGGACGACATGGAGAGTCGACGTTGGCCACAACATGGGGCATCGACGGGTTTGTGAAGTTTGCCGGTCGCTCCAAGGCTGGGCTAGGAATCATGCCTTGGAGGATGAGCTTGCCGCGCGAATCGGTAATGAGTTCTAGATTGCTGAACTGGACAATCTGGCTTGGTGCATAGGTCTCGACAAGCCCAATACGGCCCGCTGAGTCGGTAGCGAAAGAACTCGAGTCGAACATGGAGATCTGACCCATCATTATGGCATCGGCGTCAACAAAAGATGCTGTCAGATCTCTGGGTTCACCTAGTACAACCCTTAACTCGCGCGCCACTATCGGATTATTTTCCGACAGATCCCTCTATAGTGTATCTGACTAGGCGAGTAGATCCGATGGAAATAGAGGCAGAGTTTTACCTAGGTCCAGGCCCTCGTGGAAGAGGTAATACCCTACTCCTTCTTTGTTGCTCTTGTTTGTATAGGGGTTACAAGTATCGAGGTATTGAGCAATAGCTCTAGGATTCTTTTTCTATTTGACTATCTGTGACCTCGACTTATATGGGTACCGAGGTCTATGGCTACATGTTTAAGTTGGTTGGGGGAGTCCTCCTTGACGTTGGTAATCTCGTCGTATGCTCCAAGTTTTTTGGGTCCACCTTGTTGTAGGGCCATGGGCCGGGCTAATCAGCCCATGGCGTAACCCATCTGGGGGGGGCTACTCAGGCCGACTTTCGATCAGGTGAGGCACCCCTGGAACGTAACACCGTCAATCTCCATCGGCATCATGGCATGGCCCCATCACTAGTGCATCGTGGGTTTGCATGACAGCGTCCTGCCCCGAGTGGAATCAATAGGAGGCCCACCTACGACGAAACATGGACAATATTGTAGCTATATAATAGAAATGCCCATACAAAGCGGGCACCTGCTCCACACCTTATATATAGCGCTTATTAACAAGGAAAACGTTATCTCGTGAAAGTTTCTTGGGAGCGTTTTCCCAGCGAACGCCCCGGACTTGCCATGGCAACTTCAGTAAATGTGCCATGATAGAAGACAAAAGTTGTCATGTAGTGCAAACAAAATAGTGGAAAAATTGCCACGTCATGTAAAGAAATTGCCATATGTTGGATCATGATTCAATGGCTTTTGGCGGTGTTCCCTGGGAACCCTAAATTTCTTAGGTTCGCTCGGCGTTGGGGTCCATTAATAATGACATATGTGGCAAACCAAGAACATTTCTTCCCTTAAGCGTAAGCCTAAAACTGAAGATTGTGAGGCGTTTCCACTACATAATAAGAAACTAGAATTAGATCTTGGAAATGATCGACTCCAATAGATGCTCATCATAAGCTTTTTTTCCTCCTATTCCATTCTTTTTCAAAATCGATTTCGAAAAAGAGCTACTAATCATCTACGATCTTTCTTAAAAAAAGATAGGACTGTACGGCAGTTCTCCTTAGTAGATTCGCAGAACAGAAGCTTAATTAAGAAAAAAAAAGAATGCCTTTTTTGTTATATAGTACTTATTAATAGTGACACATGTAGCAAACTATCAAGGAGAAAGATTGTGCCTTTTTGGTTTGAACAAAAGGGCCGTTATTCTAGTCGAACTACTTATGCACGTTCACAACTCGAAAACTATGAGGTGTGTCCGGAATAAAATCCATTTAAACAATATATTTTCCAATCAGCTGAAAGTAATTAAATGCTGATAACTCAAGTTTGTTACATATTTCAAATTTCATAAAAAATGCGAGCAGTGGGAAATAAAAAAGTCAGACACTTTCTTCATGGAATTGCAAACAATGAATTTCCCCACACAAAAAAAGTTGTACAAAGCACGGTAGTGCCATTTTCAAAACAGCAATATTTTTGCAACCCAAAAGAATCCAAACTCGACTAGAGAGGAGGGCAGAGGAGAGGAGAGCCCGTCGATCCCGTTCACCCTCCTCTGGCTGGCGTTCCCGATCCAAGGCGAGCCAATCCTTCCCGCCCAGGCAGCCGTCACCGTCAAGTAACGGCCCCCCACCCTCCCCCTCGTCCCGGCTCCTTCTGGGGGAGGCCGCCTCCGCCCCCCGCCCCGGCTCCTTCTGCGCCCACCGGCGCCTTTAACTCCCCCCCTCCTCCGTTACCGTCTCCCCCCTTCCCACCTCCCCCACCCGCTGCTCATCAACATTCAACAGGAATTCGATTTGATTTCGACTGATTGATTGGTTGCAACTCTGCTCTGCTGCGAGAGAGGCCTCCGCTACGTTCTTGCCGGGGTTGTTCTTCTTCGATTTTTAGGGTTGCGGAGCCCTTGGATTTCGCGTAGGTACGTGGCTTTCCTCGGGCCGGATCTCGAATTCGTGGGGTTTCTCGTTAGATTTGGGCTTCGAATGCGGGATTGATTGATGTGATTTTTCCCCGTGTGATTTGATTTGCAGGGAAGCCTCCTCCCGGCCGTGTGATGGACGCGAGGGAGATGTGAAGCCTGGCTGTTAACTGATGCTCGTGGAGAGATTCGGAGGAGAGGAGCGCGCGGTGAGGAGGCGGTGGAGGCGGAAGCGACGGAGAGTTGGGCACCAGCGCAGCCACGGACGACGCGCAGCCGCCGGGGGACGAGGCCTGGAACAGGGCTGCTCCGCCCCTCACGGCCGCCGCCGCCGCCGCCTCCATGGGGGAGTCGCTGCTCACCGCGCTCTCCATGGACACCGCCACGGCCCACCACCCGCACCAGGGCCCCTCCACCTTCCTCTCCATGGACACTGCCTCCCACGACGAGTTCGACCTCTTCCTCCCGCCGCCAGGCCCCTTCCAGCGCTGCCTCCATGCCGCCGCAGCCGCCCCCCCTGACATCAACCTCCCCCTCGCCGCTGACCCGTCGCCTCCCCCTCCGGCCATGCAGACCACCAACCTCCATGAATCCAACGTCGACATGCTGGATGTTGGCCTCGGCTGCCCGCAGCTCTATGACTCGGACTCGCCTGCTGCTGCCGCCGTGACCTCGGCCCCGGTGTCCACCACAACAACTGTCCATGTGTCTCACACCAAGAGCTCCGGTTCCAGCGCCGCGCGCAAGTGCGTGAAGCGGAATGATAGCATCTGGGGTGCATGGTTCTTCTTCACCCACTACTTCAAGCCGGTCATGTCGGCTGATAAGGGCGGCAAGACGAAGGCACCCACTGCTGCTGGGAATGGTAATAGTGCCACTCTGGATGCTTTCCTGGTGCAGCATGACATGGAGAACATGTACATGTGGGTGTTTAAGGACCGGCCGGAGAATGCCCTGGGGAAGATGCAGCTGAGGAGCTTCATGAACGGTCACTCGCGCCTTGGGGAGCCACAGTTTCCTTTCAGCGCAGACAAAGGGTTTGTGCGCTCACACCGGATGCAGCGTAAGCACTACCGGGGGTTGTCAAACCCGCAGTGCCTTCATGGGATTGAGATCGTGCGGGCACCAAACTTAGTGGGTGTTCCTGAGGCTGATATGAAGAGGTGGTTCGAGCTCACTGGGAGAGATGCCAATTTCTTGGTTCCCACTGAGGCGGATGATTTTGAATCATGGAGGAATCTGCCGACCACGGAATTTGAGCTCGAGAGGCCTGCAACTGCTGCTCCAGCAAAGAGCACCTCACATGGCCATCACAAGAAGGTGCTGAATGGTTCTGGCCTTAACCTGTCAACACATGCATCAAAGCATGGTTCTGGGGATGGTATGGACATCTCAGGCGTGTGCCACAAACGTAGGAAGGATTCCTCCCCCTCTGCCATGGAAGAGGATTGCAGCAATTCAAATTCAGACAAGGTTCAGGACATGGATGTGAGCCACACTTTTGAGCCATCATGGACGAATGACTTCACTGGTGTGATGCGTCATGCTTCTGGGCCAGTAACTGCCGCAAAAACAATATATGAAGATAGCAAGGGCTACTTGATCATCATTAGCCTGCCATTTGCTGATATACAGAAGGTGAAGGTTACCTGGAAGAACACTCTTACGAATGGTGTCGTTAAGATATCATGCACTAGTGTCGGACGGATGCCATTCTTGAAGCGACATGACCGGACCTTCAAGTTGACGGATCCTTCACCTGAGCATTGTCCACCAGGGGAGTTCATCCGGGAAGTTCCATTGCCTACCCGGATCCCAGAAGATGCTACTCTGGAAGCATACTGTGATGAATCAGGAACAGGCCTAGAGATTATTGTCCCTAAACACCGTGCTGGACCTGAAGAACATGAAGTCCGTGTGTCCCTGAGGCCTCCCTCATCATGGTGCCAATGAAAACATGTTGAAGGTGTGTGATAGATGTTCATGTAGTAGTTAGAGTGTCTATTATTGTCAGCTGCTCTTGACTGATCCTTTGCTGTCTTGTCTGCTAACCCTCTAGTATGCGGGGAGACAAGGTGTGGATGTTACCATACAACAAATGCAGCTCAGTTTTGCTAATTGTGACGGAGCAGTCCTAGTCGATTGAAGCATTCTGGTAGTTGGAAGTTGGCAGCTGTGGAAATTTAGGGGCATGCTACAGGCCACAAGGAACATAGCGCCCTATGTTTTGGTATCGTTGCTGGGGAGTACCTTGTGTATTATCTTTTGATTTGTGGAATTTTTGTTTGTATTAAAAGGTTTGTCGCCTGCTCAATGTGCTTCCATCTGTGCATTACTCTGGTGAGCAGTCTGTTTAGGCATTTATAGTCAGTTTTCATAGGTTGGTGAGAAGTCTGCTTTGTGGTCATTCTTGGAAATTTCATCCAAGAAAGGAGCTCATGCAAGTGTTTGTAGGATTTGTCCATGTTTTGTCGGTACTATTGTTTTTATCAGCATTCGAACGCTTTCCAGGAAATTGCTGGAAGGCGAGTGCAATTGTTTGAAGGTACCAATGTAAACAATCTGTCATCAATATAGATTTTAGTCTTTATCAGTTATGTGCACTGCTGTAGTAATTTGAATTCACTTTCATATGCTTTGGTATTATGTTCAGTTCAACTTCAACCCCGCTGAAGTGATTGCAGTGTTCGCAACGCTGAGTTGTATCTGCATTTTTCTTTTGCTGAAGTGAAGTATCTGCAAGGATAGGATTAGCCCCATTTGGAGGTATTTACCTATTCTGGTGTCCTACGTCTCACGCAACACCTTGTTAGCAACCAGAGAATTTTTCTCATAACAAAGTGGCAACTGTTTTGATATTAAGTTTTTGCCCTGGGACTGCCAGCTGCTGCTCACCCTGCATCATCTTTTGAGAACCTTTTTTTTTTCCGAACCACTCACGATGTGGGTGAGTAAATGAGGTACAAGATGCAGGGCGAGCAGCATCGTTGTCATCTTATCTTGCAAGTTGGGTTATAGTTGGTGTGTTCTATGATTCTTCCTTTGGAGGCGACTCGGTTCCACGACCGATTGGTCTTAAATGACATAGACAGCCGGCGCGGCGTCATTTCTGGCCAGGTTGCATTATAATTCCTGGACGCATGGATAGGACTGTCGAAAGGCGATGTTTGTTCCTGTGCTGAGGCCTGAGGACCTCGCGCATATCCACTTGCGATTAGCGTTATCGATAATAATCATTTGTTAATCCGATCCTGTTGACCTACGAAGGATGGCGTTGCGATGTGGCAACTTGACACCGTCGTTTTGTTTGTTTTGTTTACCTTTTGTGTTGCTGTTGCTGGGCGTGCGTATGGTTTATATGCGCGCCCCCTCTTATCTGCACGTTTCGATAAGCCGGCCTTTCCTCCTCTCAAGGGCCGCTTTATAAGGTGCGCCTCTTCTGTGGCTGCTCCACCCACAGAAGAGCTTTGCCATGGCTCCGGGGCCGCGAGTAGGAGGAGGAGCTTTTGATAAGCTCTCGAATTGTTGAGTGCTTATTATTTGGCACACTCGGCACCCCTGTAGTAAATAATAATCCAGTAAATAGTGCTGCTTTTTCCTGGTTCCTGTCTCAACTGGATAAGCTCCTCCTCTTGTTTGTGGAACGATTCGACCTATGACTAAAGAAAAGGTGCCCTTGCATTCATTAAGGACCGATAAATAGAGGGAGCCGAGGGTCAAATTTTGCAGAACTATGCTATGCATACATATGGTGGCAGTACTATGAATCCGTACAGTGTTAGACTGTTTCCTGGCCTTGTAAGTTGTAACCAAATTTTATCCGTAGGGATAAATTGGGCTTCTGTCACTTTCTCGTACGGCCTGTCAGCGCATGGTATGTTTCCTCGATGATGTACTATCCCCCAGGTTCTTATTATACTCCAGACCGCTGGTGCATTATGTCGTCGCAGGAGCATGCACCGAGTGCTTATCCGTAATGGTATCCCTATCGAATATACTCCCCACCTTATTGCTCGCCCGGCCTAGGAATCAGTCTTTACCTGAAATCTTTCTGAATCTGAACATGCTTTTTTCTTCTAATAATGGTTTACACGTCAAATGCTCCACCTGTCCGACAACCCGCAAGTGCGCCGGCTTCTGGGGATCTTTTCACGACACGTCGTCATGTTGGCTTAGAAACGATAGAGCTGGTCAAGTTCTGTAGCGTGGTCTGCGTGTGGGTGGATGGATGGATACGTCGTGGGGTAGCCGGATCGGGACGCCTCTCTCCAGCAACATGCCAATAGATTCTTCTTTGTGCGTCAGGACGTAGAGCGTTAGGGGCATACCAGATATTCAAAGGTCCAGACAGTGAGAAGATTGCGGAAGCAAAACTGGTAGAGCGTTCAGATGATGGCCGAGTCCAGATTCGTTCAGAAGCTAGGACGGTGACTGCAGATATCTTAGACAGAAAAGATCGCTTATGTTGAGTTTCTGTTTAAAGATTGTGAGTTCCCTGAATCTGGAAGAATTCCAGTCATCTCTTTTAAGACTTCGGGCCTCCATCTGAGGGAGCTACTTAGTTGTTTGGTTCAATTTTTTGGGAGCTCCTATTTGCCGCTCACTGTGGCAAATAGTCAAGCTTTCCGCACAGGGGGTCGCTAACTGGGCCGGCCCATCAACAATTTACTCTCGCGAACCAACCTCTGGTTGGATGCTTAGAAAGACAGTGGTATCCACGGCCCAGCAGGGTTCAATTTCTGGTGCTTGCATTTATCCTGGATTTATTTCAGAATTTCTGGCGATGCACGTTCAGCAGGAGGAGAGGTTCCCGTCAACTACGAGGTGCCTACGGTGACTTCGTAAAATCTCAAAATGATATGCTGCCTCAGTCTCTCGGAGGTGCTCATAGGGATAGGATGTGCACGTGTGCCGGTGTGCGTTCATAGGGATGAGTGTACGCGCGTCTTATGAGCGCTTTCGTAAGTACCGTGTTCAAAAAAAGCACATCTACGTTCATTAGGATGACCCGGTCGATCGCTAGGGCTACAGCAGAGTTTTTGGTCCCCTCACCTTCGGTTATCATCTTGACGTTGAGTGATGGGGGGACCTCGCATCTTCAAGAATCCTATGTTCTTCGTCATCATCTACTGATTATCATATTTTATGAGAATAAATTTACTCTCGTTCTTCTGACGGTGCCGTGAGGTTAGACAGTTTTCTTCCTCGCAAATTTGATTACTCGGATCTCCTGAGTTTATATTGGTGTGTCAAACTTTTTTGTTGGTTTGATTCTTTGTGAAGTTAAAATCTTTCATCGACACATTGGTGAAGATATTGTGATCTGACGGCCTGCACTTTTAGGGGAGCATCCCCGGCCCAAGTACGTTTAACGATCAAGGCTTTCCATTTTTTTTGGATGGGCGATTCAAGGTGATTTCAAAAACCATTATTGGTAATGTTCGTGATGGTGAAAGAGTGGCAATATTGTTGCTCCAGTCTAATTGCAGCCTCTTTACTAAAGTTTTTGGAGTATTTCTTCTAGCAGAGATTGATACAATGAAGAAGGTGTTTCCAAGAAATTTCATTGTAATTCTTAGTCATAGGAGTTATTTTGTATTTTCTTGGATCTTATAACCAAATCAGTGTACCTGTAATTGTTATGAGTATGAATAAAATTACAGGTGTCACTGAAAAAGGCATTCCTTTTTCACTAGTTTATTTAGTCAGTTTTTATATTCAAACACAAACTATTTTTGAAATTTGTAAAAATGTTTTTGAAATTTTAAATATTTTCTTTTAAATCTGCACAGATTTTCAAAACCTGTTTTTAAAAATAATTTTCGAAAAATCTAATATTTTAAAATTTGGCCACATTTTTATAAATTCTAAATATTTTATTAAAAACATGACTTTTTTTCAAATGTGAAATTTTTTCTCAAGTTTTTGAAAATGAAACATTTTTCGAAATTCTGAAATTTTTTAAAACACAATAATTTTTTGAAATTTTTAAACAAATTTTGGAAACTTGAACTTTTGAAATTCGGGATAAGTTTTCAAAAAAAAAAAAACTGGAAAAGAACAAGAAAACAATTATAAAAACTATAGCTTGAACGCTCCCAAAACCGTAAACGAGTATTAGCTAATTGGGCTGACCCATCTCCTACTCGGTCGCTCCCTTTTCTGTGTTATTGGTGGACAATTCGCCGCAACACGCGGCAACTAGGAAATCCCCAATTTTAGTTTCAATAGACCGATACTGAAAAGTCATGTATAACTATTGGGCCAAATGTAGCCCATGTTGAACTTTCTCCATTTGATTAAAGATGGATCGGGTTCCACTATTAAAGATAACATAATATAAATAAAAGAGAAACAACATCCTAGTGCAAATCAAAAACTAAAACAGGCTCAAGAACTAAAGAACGTAGGAAAACCTAGAGGAACACACAAAAAACCTAGCAGTATATATATTACCCAAGAGTGTATCTCCACCATCATTCCAACATTTCACAATCATCCTTATGAACGGCTCACAGTTATCGCCATCCATTGCTTCAGCATCATCATCTTCTCTATCTTCATCTTTATCCTCTTTGGGTCTCCTCGCCTCTGGCATGAGTGTGCCTTTCCCCGATCTAGCCTCACTGCTATCATGCATTCCCATTACCTCGTCCTTCAAAGTTTCAGCCCCTTTCTCCGGCGCTAGTCGATGTCCTTCATTTTTTAATCCTGCCCAATAACGCATAAATGAGCGATCATAGCAAATAAATTCAGTCATGAAGCGAACCAATTTCCTCAAAGTAGGCTCCGTTACTTAGTTTCTAGATAACTCAGCACACCGCAACAATTCCTACAATGTGTAGGTTCCTGCTTTGTGAAATAAAGTTGGGGATCCACCAAAAATATTGTGTAAAATATGCAAGACATCTAAAGAAGAGGTGGTTAATATTCTCAACTTCAGGACAAAAACGACAGAGAGGGTCGTCAGTCCGCTTTCTTTTCAGAATTATCTATTGTGGCGACTGCATTATGCCATACTGTATTAGCCAGAACCAAATGTTGATTTTTAGAGAAAATTTAGCTTTTCACGGATGTTTAAATGATCTACCAGGACCACTTAATTGATTTAACTGTGAATTTTCCTTTCCTATTCCAAATCCATCTTGGTATATCTTCCTTCCTAGGCACTAGACTAATAGATTGCATCATAATTCTAAATCAACCGGATCATACGGTTAGAGTTGAGCCATCTTCTAATAAATATAAGATCCTAGATGTTCTTAGCCATTTGTTTCACATATTTAGTTTGTTCAATACAAATCCCAAAGAGATTGAGAAACTGATCTTTTAATGAGCCATTACCAATCTAATTATCTATTAAAAAATCAGTCTGCTTACCATCCTTCCCTATCATGATCATGCCCCCGACATAAATTTGCTAGTTCTTAATAGATCAAACCAGCAAGGGAGTCTCAATAAATTTAGCCGACGTTGCCATTGCAAAAACCCTTGCCGAGGAGATGGTGTGGAGCCGCCAACAGCACCACAAAGTCTCCCAAGGCTGGGTAGCAGAACTCGTCTTCCCTCAGCCTGAACGAAACTAGGGCGCGGGGGAGGGGGGAGGGTGGATGGCACAGACGATAAGTCGGCGAGAGGAGCCAAACCATAACGCAAGGGAATATTTTAGCTAAGCAATAGCCAATACGGTCAATTAATGTCAACCAATAGTATTGCACCTTTTACTAGCTTGTGTGCTTCAAGATTCAGCTCCCGCTTCTCATGGATCACATTGACCATTTCAAGACTTCCCATCTTTAGTTTTCTCTCCTGGATAATCATTCGATAATACGTTGGTTTGCTACCACTATTTGGCATTGCTAATATTTTGCAAAATCAAAAGTAGCAAGCATTGATAATATTTTGTAAGATTTTTTGTAAGATTGGCAACGAAAATGAATATGCAACCAATCTTTAGCCAACATTTGGCAGTTGTCAAATTTTAGAATGTTAACTTTTAGCATCAAACCAATTAGCCTTTACATATATGTCAGTTCCTATTTGACACTCAAGGCGCGAGTTAAAGAGTTAAAAGGCTATTTGGTAGTTGGCGCACACCTGTTCATTTTAACGGAAGCATTTCCTCCACGGTTTTGTGGAACTTCTGCCTTTTTTTTCTTTTCCTATTCTTTTTCGGTTTACTCGCTGGCTGTTTTCTTTCTCTAGTTTATGTTTCACCGGTTTTTGTTTGTTTGGTTTGTTTTTCATTTTTCCCTTTTCTAGTTTCTGTTTTGTTTTTCATTTTTATTTCAATCTTCTTTATTTTGTGAACATTTTTTGCAAATTTATGATTTTTTTCAAATTCACAAACTTTTTCAAATCTTTGAACTTTTTCCAAATTAATGAACTTTATTAAAAATCGTGATTTTTTTTCAAACTCACTCACTTTTTAAAATTAGTGAACTTCTTTAGATTCACGAACTTTCTTCAAATAGTTTTTTTTAAAAAAAATTGGTGAACATTTTTCGAACTCACACATTTTAAAAATTTGTGAACTGTTTGTGGTAATATAAAGCGGGCAAACCCTTTTTCGGTAATCAAGGACAACGAACATATTTTTCATCTCCTGAACTCAGGCAAAAACAACATAGTAGTACAAGAACCACATGTGTATGTCGTTCTTGCGTTTACACATTATTTATCATTTCCTCTACTAACCTAGTACTACATCATTAATAACTACACTCATACAAGCGTCCTCGTTATTCGACAGAACCACACACGACCACAGGCAACAGAACACACTACCACTCCAGGACCTGTCACGACTCACTCAGTCCACTTCTTCGATCTTGGGCCCGGCACCGCTCCCACCGCCGGTGCCCGCGCCGCCGCCGGGCATGTCCTCGTCCATGCCGGCCGCGCCGCCCGGGCCAGCACCCTGGTACATCTTGGAGATGATGGGGTTGCAGATGCTCTCCAGCTCCTTCATCTTGTCCTCGAACTCGTCGGCCTCGGCGAGCTGGTTGCCGTCGAGCCACTTGATGGCGTCCTCGATGGAGTCCTCGATCTTCTTCTTGTCGTCGGCGGGGAGCTTGGACGCGATCTTCTCGTCCCGCACCGTGTTGCGCATGTTGTACGCGTAGTTCTCCAGCGCGTTGCGGGCCTCCACCTTGTGCCGCACCTGCTCGTCCTCCGACTTGTACTTCTCCGCCTCCTGCACCATGCGCTCGATCTCCTCCTTGCTCAGCCGCCCCTTGTCGTTGGTGATGGTGATCTTGTTCTTCTGCCCGGTCGTCTTGTCCTCCGCCGACACGTTCAGGATGCCGTTCGCGTCGATGTCGAAGGTCACCGTGATCTGGGGTACGCCCCTGGGCGCCGACGGGATGCCGGACAGCTCGAACTTGCCCAGCAGGTTGTTGTCCTTGGTCCTCGTCCTCTCGCCCTCGTACACCTGGATCAGCACGCCGGGCTGGTTGTCCGAGTAGGTTGAGAAGACCTGCTCCTTCTTGGTGGGGATGGTGGTGTTCCTCGGGATCAGGGTCGTCATCACGCCTCCGGCCGTCTCCAACCCGAGCGAGAGCGGCGTCACGTCGAGCAGGAGCAGGTCCTGCACCTTCTGGTTGCCCTCGCCGCTGAGGATGGCGGCCTGGACGGCGGCGCCGTACGCGACGGCCTCGTCGGGGTTGATGCTCTTGCAGAGCTCCTTCCCGTTGAAGAAGTCCTGGAGGAGCTGCTGCACCTTGGGGATCCGGGTGGAGCCTCCGACGAGCACGATGTCGTGGATTTGGGTCTTGTCCATCTTGGCGTCCCGGAGGCACTTCTCGACGGGCTCCATGCACTTGCGGAAGAGGTCCATGTTGAGCTCCTCGAACCTGGCACGGGTGATGGTCGCGTAGAAGTCGATCCCCTCGTAGAGCGAGTCGATCTCAATGGTGGTCTGGGCGGTGGAAGAGAGGGTCCTCTTCGCCCTCTCGCACGCCGTCCTCAGCCGCCGGAGCGCCCTCGGGTTGCCGCTGATGTCCTTCTTGTTCTTCCTCTTGAACTCTTGCACGAAGTGGTTCACCATCCGGTTGTCGAAGTCCTCGCCTCCCAGGTGGGTGTCGCCGGCGGTGGACTTGACCTCGAATATGCCTTCCTCGATGGTGAGGATGGACACATCGAAGGTGCCGCCGCCGAGGTCGAAGATGAGCACGTTCTTCTCCCCGGTGCTGGTGGCCTTCTTGTCGAGGCCGTAAGCGATGGCCGCCGCGGTGGGCTCGTTGATTATGCGCATGACGTTGAGACCCGCGATCACGCCGGCGTCCTTGGTGGCCTGGCGCTGGGAGTCGTTGAAGTACGCCGGGACGGTGACGACGGCGTTGTTGATGGTCGTGCTGAGGAAGGCCTCGGCGATCTCCCTCATCTTGGTGAGCACCATGGAGGATATCTCCTCGGCGGAGAAGGTCTTCTCCTCCCCCTTGTAGCTGACCACGATCATCGGTTTGTCGCCGGCGCCGGGGACCACCTTGAACGGCCACATCTTCATGTCCGACTGCACGGATGCGTCCGAGAAGCGCCGCCCGATGAGCCGCTTGGCATCTGCATGGCAGAGCAGAGTGGTAAGTGACTGCTCATTAGCGTAAAACAGAGCAAAAGGCAGAGCACGTACTCTCACTGCACGAGCATGGATTCTACTGTATAAGATAAGAGACCGGGGCAGGCGGGGCTTACCAAAAACGGTGTTGGTGGGGTTCATGGCGACCTGGTTCTTGGCGGCGTCGCCGATGAGCCGCTCGGTGTCGGTGAAGGCGACGTAGGACGGCGTGGTGCGGTTGCCTTGGTCGTTGGCGACGATCTCCACCCGGTCGTGCTGCCATACGCCGACGCAGGAGTAGGTGGTGCCGAGGTCGATGCCGATCGCAGGGCCCTCCCCCTTGTTGCCTCCCTTGCTCGCCATCTTCTCCGATCAAATCGAACGCAAGATTCGAGACTCTGTCTGTGACTGATCGAGTTGTTCTTTCTGTTCGCTCGGTGGATGTGGATATGCTCTGGTTTGCTCTCTGAGTTGAGTTGAATTGATGATGGAAGGGAACGAAGGGGGTGGGGTTCTTATATACCCGCTAGAGCGGTGGGAGTTCGGGAAGGTTCGCGCGGGAGATGAGGTGGGCGGTTCAGGCTCGGCGCCGGGTGGAGGGTTCGGGTGCAGGCGCGACACATCCAGAGCGGTGCCTGCTTCTCTCGATCGGTCCCAGGTTTCGTGCGCCGCTTTGGGTTGGGTTGGGTTGGTGAGTCCGCTCTGGTGGGTTCTGGCGCCAAGTGGAGATTACTAGAATTATGTAGTGATTACGGCTTGGACCCAAGTGGCGAGTTTAGGATGAGTCGTTTTGTTTAAGGCACGCACGTGCTCATGCACACGCCGCTGGTAGTGCCTACAGATTACAGGAGTATTTGTCGCAGTATGTGCAGAAAGTAATATTGTTTTTTGTTCTCGGAAAAAGCCAAAGATTTTTCAATAAAAAGCGTTTTTATTAACTTCAAATATAACATCAATTGGATACAAAGTATGCGAAAATTCGCAAGGGCACGCACTTACAGGGCAAGCAGTTGCATCTGTTTGCACCGTGATTAGTGCACTGGAAAATCATGAAGAAGCACTGGTAATTCATATACGCTATTGTCGGCGTTCTGGGAACAGGGGTCTCCAGACTTGCCTGCCTGTGGCCCATGGCGTGGCTAAGCCAGCAGGTCGTACGACCCATCTTCATCAACAAGGCATCCAAGACCCTCGCGAGGGGACGACGCAAGACCTCCTCAGGAGTGGCCTAGTCAGGCAGGCTCACGAGGAGCGGAGATATCAAGGCGGGGCAAACCTCACGAGGCTCTCGTGACGTGAGCCATGACGATCGACACCAGGCGGGCGCCAGCGCGCGCAACGTCCTTATTTCCTTTTTGGTGCTAAGGAGGCCAGCGCATGCGAGGAGTACCGAGGCATCAGGCAAATGTTGCTATATCGGCGCAACGAGACCAAGACCAGGAGGACGGCAAGACGGAGGTCATCATGGAGCCCAAGACGGCGTCACCACCAGAGCCTTTCGCAGGCGAAGACCACTTTTGTCAGGATAGCTTGTACTAGCTGTCCCCCTTCAAATTTGCCCATCGTTGTTGGCTCCCTTCCCGCTCAATATTTGGGAAGAGGACCAGGGCCTATATAAGTAGAGCTAGCCACCACCGTAGGGGCATCGAGCAGTTCATCCAGCTCTTACCCGCTAAGTCACCAAGCACAAGAACACCTCAACCTCAGGAGGCTGTTCTTCCCTCTGTACTGTTCATCATCAGCCCAAGAGGCAATCCACCACCACCACACTGGAGTAGGGTATTACACCAGAACGATGGCCCGAACCAGTATAAATCTCGTGTCTCTTTGTGTTGTGAGTTCGTCGAGTTCGTCCGCGAGATCTTAGCGAGCTAGGGCGTAGATCGGTAGGAGGGAAAGACTTCGCGCGCACCCAAGTGTTCGAACCTTAAGGGTTTGCCGGAACCCCACATCCGACATTTGGTGCGCCAGGTAGGGGTGCGCCGTAGCTTCCCTTCCATCAGTTCGTCGCTCCGTCGTCTCCATGGCGGACGCTCGCCGTGCTCGAGCTGAGCGTCGGGCTGCCCTCACCGCCCGCGTTGCTCAGACGGCTCCCGTCGGCGGGCCACCTCGTCGTTCTCCGTCTCCCGCCGCCAACGCTGCCACCGGCCCGGCGGGGAATGAGAAGCAGGCGTCCTCGCTGCATCCTTCGGTGCGGCAGGATGGCCGCATCGCCACTCCATCGCTGACCCCGGCCGGTTCTTCATCTCACGCACGCCGCGCTCCCTTAGAGGCGCGGGCCGCGCTCCTCGTGGTGAACGAACTCCTGCGCTGCCGCCCAGTCGATGACATCTACGAGGAGTGGCTCGACCGCGTCGCCGAGCTCGTCCGCGCCGCAGGGGGCTCCCCGGCGCCATCCCTCTCTCTACCTCACCCTCAGCCAGCCACGGGCGACGAGGCTCATGGCGCGCCTCCACCACCTCTGCCCCAAGACGGTGCCTTGGCACCAAGGCGCGCGGCCCCGCGGCGTGATCCGCCACGCCCGGTGCCCGCGCGCGAAGAGAGAAGCTGCCAAGAAATCCCTCGGCCGCGAGAAGCTGCACCTGCGCTTCCCTCGCCACCTCGTCAAGACCGCGCACCGCCCGCAGCGGCGCCGCGCGGACCTTGTCAAGACCAAGTTCCACCTCTGAAGCGGGCCCCAGCAACCACGGTCGGCTGCCGCGCCTTCACCCCCGAGCTGCGTAGCGTCGCCTGGCCAGGCAAGTTCAAGCCGGATCTGCCTCCTCGCTACGACGGCACCGCCGACCCCGCGGAGTTCCTGCAGCTCTATGAGCTGAGCATCGAAGCGGCCAACGGCGATGAGAAAGTCATGGCGAACTGGTTTCTCATGGCTCTCAAGGATGGAGCCCACTCCTGGCTCCTGAACCTGCAGCACGGCTCGATCTCCTCCTGGGACGAGATGCGCGACCGCTTCGTTGTCAACTTCCAGGGCACTCGCGACCGCCAGCCGGCCGCGGGCGACCTGCGCCGCATCAAGCAACAACTAGGAGAGACCCTCCAGAAGTACATCCAGCGCTTCAACAACACCCGCCTCAAGATCCCCAAGGTCACGGACAAGGCCATCATCTCCGCGTTCTCAGACGGTGTCCGTGACATCAAGATGAAGGAAGAGCTCGCTATCCACGAGGAGCTCTGCATATCTCAGGAGCTGTTCAACCTGGCGACCAAGTGCGCAAGAGCTGAGGAGGGGCGCCTCTCTCTCCTCGAGCTACCAGCCGCGGGCACGGAGGAGAAGAAGGCCAAGGCCAAGGACGTAAAGCGCAAGGAAGCAGCAGTGCTAGCAGCGGAGTCCGACACCAAGCGGGGTAGATATCAGCCCGAGTCATCCAAGAACAGCCGACCATTCTGTGCCTTCCACAACCTGAACACCCACAACACCAGCGACTGTCAAGAGCTCAGAGCCATACGAGAAGGACGCTTCGGTCGACGCCCCGAGCGCAGCGACCGGGGCTACGGCCGTGGAGGAGGACGTGGAGGCGGGCGCTGGGACGACCGTGGCCCGCGCCAGGAATGGCGCGACAGGCCTCGTGAGGACCGCTGGTAGGACCATCCTCACGAGGGGGCCTAGAGGGACAAGCCTCGTGAGGATCGCCCCCAAAGCAACGCCGGTCTTCCCCCACTGCCGCCACCAAGAAGGAACGACGACCACCATCAGGACAAGGGGGCTGGGGGCTTCCAGGAGCCGCGTGCAATCGCATGCATCTTGGGCGGCGCCCAGGCCCCAGCCTCTCAGCGCATCTTCAAACAGTTCGCTCGCGAGGTGAACGCGGTGCTCCCCAAGCTCGAGGCCACGCGCCCGCTCAAGTGGTCCCAATGCGCCATCACTTTCAACTCGGCAGATCAGCTCAAGTGCGCGGCCACCGCCGGCGCCCTCCCGATGTTGTGTTCCCCAGTCATCAGCAATGTGCAGGTTACCAAGACCCTCATCGACGGCGGCGCAGGGCTCAACGTCCTGTCCGTCGACACGTTCGACAACCTCCAAGTGCCATATGAGCAGCTCCAGCCTACCAAACCTTTCTCAGGAGTGACCGACGGTTCCACCACACCGATAGGGCAGGTCCGCCTGCCTGTCACCTTCGGAGAGCGCAAGAATTACCGCACCGAGCTCATCGACTTCGACGTAGTGCACATCCGCCTGCCGTACAATGCCATCCTCGGGTATCCGGCCCTGGCCAAGTTCATGGCAGTCACCCATCACGG
Source organism: Triticum aestivum (assembly GCF_018294505.1). Lineage (NCBI taxonomy): Eukaryota > Viridiplantae > Streptophyta > Magnoliopsida > Poales > Poaceae > Triticum > Triticum aestivum. The sequence goes on along the minus strand of NC_057805.1, from coordinate 354,173,912 downwards.
CTACAACGTCCTCAAGATGCCAGGAAGCGGAGGAATCATCACGGTCCCATGTGAAGAAAGAGATGCGGTGTGCTCCCTTGAGCGCGCCTTCCAAGCTGCAGCAATCAACGACCCCGACAGCAGAAGTGAGGGCCCTCCGGAGGCCATCCCCAAGAAGAAGAAGCTGCGCCGCGCAGGACCTCAGGAGGATGGCATCGCGGTAGGAGCCTCATCAGGATCAGCCTCCGTCCCAGGGGCGCCTTCCTCCATCGCATAGGAAGGCGCGCCCGGCGCCCTCCTCGGGCAGGGCTCGGGGGCTCTCTTCTGGAGGGCCTCAGACCTTGCCAACCTCACGAGGGAGGCGCTTGGGCACCACTTGGAGGCGTGTTTCGCGGCACGTTTCCCTCAGGAGAACACAGGGCAAGGAGTGCCCACCACTCAGGAGTTCATCGCCAAGACCACTCAGCAATTGCAAGACGCAAGAGCCATGCGCGGCGACAGCCGCTCACAAGGCGCAGCTCCCCATCCTGGCGAGGATGCTGGGCTGCGTGTCTGCATCGACGTTCCAGGGCTCAACAGGGCCGCATATCAGGAGCGCTTCTGGCCTTCGCGTGTGGGCCGTTGCGAGAGCCCGCCACACAGCTACGTTCGCATGCCCTTCGGCTTGCCGAGCGTGGCGTCAGCCTATCAGCGCAACATGCGGCGTGTCCTGGCGGCTCAGGAGGCCAGGTGCCACGCCGTCCTGGAGGAAATGGAGACGGTCTTCAGGGAACCTCCCGAGCCCCCAGAGCCTCCCGAGGCTCAGGGCTCCGGTGGCTCATGAAGAGTCACTCCTTCGACGCACGCCTTCAGCTGCACCAACTCTACTTCGTCTACAGAACCAGGTGACATCTTCCAAGCTCGTTTAGCTGGGAGCGCCCCTCGGGCTGCATCATTCCCAGGCCACATGGGTCCGTCCCTGTGGCATGTATCCCTTTGCTTATGTCTTTAGCTTACCTTGCTGGGGGCGCCCCTCGGGCTGCATCATCCCCAAGCCGCTCGGGCCGGACCCAGTGGCATGTATCTTCCTGCATTTACCTAAGCTAATCTGCTTTCCATGCTTAACCTGCCTACGGCTATCACCAGCTCGATCATCGCCTCCCACGGGGCCTTCTCACAGGCACGGCGCTGGTGCATGGGTCTGTCCCTGCCACGTCGACAAATCTGAGCGGCCGAGCTCTGGCTCGCGGCACGCCCCGCGCACGTCACCTCACCAGGCCCTCAGTGCCTTCACTTCATCCAGAGCAACCAGCAGCATGCTGGCAGCTGTAACGGCAAACCATGTTTCTTCTTGTGCCTGTTCACAGGGATCCCATGGGGAGGATAGCAGGCGGCACCGCGAGTCTCCTTTTCTCTCGTGCAATTTGCTTGCGCGTTAAAAGGGGGGCTCCTGAGCATCGCGACTCAGGAGCTCTTACTGGCTCTCCAGCCCTCACCCCCTGGCCTTGACCACGGCATCGCGACCTGGCATACCAGCGGCGGCTGAGCTCGCTCGAGGGCCGGGACCTGAGGACGCAGAGCACTAAGGAGAGCATGGGGGAGGGAAACTCGTACGGGCCAGCCTAGATATGCCGCACAAGTTAGCGCGCAGCCCTAGCGCAACGTCAGGAATCGCCACGAAGTCAACAAGATAAGTCCCGCCTCGGATCGGCTAAATGTTTGGGCCTAATGGTCACTCACGCCTTGCCGCAACCCCGTTGCTGCCACGTCAACTCCCTTTCTCGCCTTACCATGGCTGCTTGAGCGCTAAGGGGGACCTCCTGAGCATCGCGCCTCAGGGGCTCTTACTGGACCTCGGGCCGCACACCTCCTGGCCTTGACCACGGCACGCGACCTGGCATACCAGCGACGGCTGTAGCCTGCCTGGGGACCGGGACCTGTCAGCGTAGAGCAACAAGCTATCGCGAGGAAAGAAAGGGGGGACCGAGCCTTAACGGGACATGCGTTCACCAAATTCTCATAACAGGGAAGATAAGCACAAAAGACATTACAGACCCTTACATGCCCCCACGGGGTAATTCATGATTCTTCGCAGGGAACAAAAGCTAAAACTAAGGGGAATTCTATCTACACCCTCCCATGGCGGACGCCATCATCAACAGTGGGCCACAGGGGGCCGGCGCCAACCCCATCCAGTTCAGCGACGGCGACGGCCGGACGCCGCAGCTTTGCTCCGAGCGCGGCGAGAGCTCGGGGGCACGTAGCTGTCATCGCTCGTCTCCGGGGTCTCATAGAGCTCAGGAGAGCTGCTGGACTCCCAAGGGCTGCTGCTGCTGGAGTGGCCGCGAGCGGAGCGCGCGTCAACTTGGTGCCCCTCTCCGGAGCAACATTCCAGGCGGCGGCCCTCCGCATCAAAGACCTTGAAGAAGAGCGTGGAGGTGCCGTCGTACTCAAAGTGGACCGCGAGGGCGCCCCTCGCACGGCAGACCCGCGCGATCTCGCCCCAGCCACGATTCATGAAGATCTTGCCTGTGGGGACCGCTTTGATCTCTGCTCCGGTCGCTGGAGCGCTGCAGTCGGCGTGCTGCAACCAGCGCTCGAGAGGCCCCCTCGGCGGCATCACGTCGGAGAAGAACCGCGGGAAGCGGATCCAGGAGCTTGGAGGCATCGGCGCCCACAACACCAGCTCACGCAAGGAGTCCGCGGCGTGGATTCCAGGGGCGACGGCACGCGTCGCTGTGGCGCGGCTACCCCGGACGCAGCATGGGCGACGCTGCTCGTTGCTCCGTCCTCCTGAGCCCTCGGCTCGGGTGTACAAGGGTAGCGGGTACCCCGGAGGAGGCCGCTCGCACCAAGGCCTCGTCACCACCTGCATCGCCGCTTCATCACGGCGGTGGACCGACCTCTTCTTCGGCGGAAGTGGCCCCGGGTCATCTCGGGGGGGCCTTTCCCTTCTCTTCGGCAGAAAACCTTCTGATAGGCGCCATTGTTGTTAGCAGTGGAGCAAGGAGGAAGAAGCAAGCAAGTGAGGAAGAGATGGGCGACGGGGGCTCCGCCCCCTCCCCATTTATAAAGGAAGAAGGCCAACCGGCGCCTCCCACGACCGCACGTAATGATGGTTTTCCTTGCATGTCGCAGGGACTTGTCAAGTCATGGAGTTACCGAGGCAGCGTGGGGAAGCGGAGACGCCCATGTCCAATCAACCGCCACGCGTCAACCGAGGCCGCAGGCTTTTGGGGCCCGCGGCGCTCCGAACTTGACCCTTGGCTTCCCCGCGAAGCCAAGCCCGGGCGCACCTTGGGCCCGGGGGCTACTGTCGGCGTTCTGGAAACGGGGGTCCCCAGACTTGCCTGCCTGCGGCCCACGGCGTGGCTAAGCTAGCAGGCCGTATGGCCCATCTTCATCAACAAGGCATCCAAGACCCGCGCGAGGGGCCAAGCCTCGCGAGGGGGACGATGCAAGACCTCCTCAGGAGTGGCCTAGTCAGGCAGGCTCACGAGGAGTGGAGATATCAAGGCGGGGCAAACCTCACGAGGCTCTCGTGATGTGAGCCATGACGATCGACACCAGGCGGGCGCCAGGCGGGCGCCAGCGCGCGCAACGTCCTTGTTTCCTCTTTAGTGCTAAGGAGGCCAGCGCAGGCGAGGAGTACCGAGGCATTAGGAAAATGTTGCTATATCGGTGCAACGAGACCAAGACCAGGAGGACGGCAAGACGGAGGTCATCGTGGAGCCCAAGACGACGTCACCACCAGAGCCTTTTGCAGGCGAAGACCACTTTTGTCAGGATAGCTTGTACTAGCTGTCCCCCTTCAAATTTGCCCACCGTTGTTGACTCCCTTCCCGCTCAATATTTGGGAAGAGGACCAGGGCCTATATAAGTAGAGCTAGCCACCACCGTAGGGGCATTGAGCAGTTCATCCAGCTCTTACCCGCTAAGTCACCAAGCACAAGAACACCTCAACCTCAGGAGGCTATTCTTCCCTCTGTACTGTTCATCATCAGCCCAAGAGGCAATCCACCACCACCACACTGGAGTAGGGTATTACACCACAACGGTGGCCCGAACCAGTATAAATCTCGTGTCTCTTTGTGTTGTGAGTTCGTCCGCGAGATCTTAGCGAGCTAGGGCGTAGATCGGTAGGAGGGAAAGACTTCGCGCGCACCCCAGTGTTCGAACCTTAAGGGTTTGCCGGAACCCCACATCCGACAGCTATGATACATCCGAATACGGTCTAGTATACATGCCGTATGTACTGTTGTCTATTATTCTTTTTTTACAATAGGAGGACCTTTCATGTTTACTTTTTATTTCCTGTTCATCTCCTTCCTCATGTCTCACATTCTTAATCTGAGCGAACTATTCTTCCTTCTGCACATCACCACTGTTCTTTCATTGTCTCATCCATTGCTTTCTATTCTGTTTGGATTCACCTAATTTCTTTGTTTCGTTTCTTCATCTACTATTGGTATGGGATCTTTCGGACCAGAGTTTGATGGATTAAAGTTGCAATTTGACAGGTAATTTATTCTGTTACTCCTTTTCTGCTACTATTCTTGCTTACTCACATAGGCCGTAAATATCTTTCCATCTCCTATTTTATCGAGCGAGTGGATTTGTTGATGCAGATCTATGGACCTTAGATCATCTGATGCAAAGTATTGTTTATCTACTCATGTGTGTGCGAAGGATTCCGATATTACTAATATTTAGTCATCAGGCGATTCTGAATCGACAACTGGGGAAAATAGTCGTCTCGGGCAACAAACTTCTTTCACAGATCGATACATTCGAGAATCTAAATCTGTTCGTGTTGTCGATTCAGTGCCAATGGATCAGTCAGTTACTAGCTGATTGATGACCCACAAGTATAGGGGATCTATCGTAGTCCGTTCGATAAGTTAGAGTGTCGAACCCAACGAGGAGCAGAAGGAAACGATAAGCGGTTTTCAGCAAGGTATTCTCTGCAAGCACTGAAATTATAGGTAACAGATAGTTTTGTGATAGGATAATTTGTAACGAGCAACAAGTAACAAAAGTAAATAAAGTGCAACAAGGTGGCCCAGTCCTTTTTGTAGCAAAGGACAAGCCTGGACAAACTCTTATATAGAGAAAAGCGCTTCCGAGGACACATGGGAATTATCGTCAAGCTACTTTTCATCACGTTCATATGATTCGCGTTCGGTAATTTGATAATTTGATATGTGGGTGGACCGGTGCTTGGGTGCTGCCCTTACTCGGACAAGCATCCCACTTATGATTAACTCCTATTGCAAGCATCCGCAACTACAAAAGAAGTATTAAGGTAAACCTAACCATAGCATGAAACATGTGGATCCAAATCAACCCCTTACGAAGCAACGCATAAACTAGGGTTTAAGCTTTTGTCACTCTAGCAACCCATCATCTACTTATTACTTCCCAATGCCTTCCTCTAGGCCCAAATAATGGTGAAGTTTCATGTAGTCGACGTTCACATAACACCACTAGAGGATAGACAACATACATCTCATCAAAATATCGAACGAATACCAAATTCACATGACTACTAATAGCAAGACTTCTCCCATGTCCTCAGGAACAAACGTAACTACTCACAAAGCATATTCATGTTCATAATCAGAGGAGTATTAATATGCATATAGGATCTGAACATATGATCTTCCACCAAATAAACCAGCATCAACTACAAGGAGTAATCAACACTACTAGCAACCTACAGGTACCAATCCCAGACTTAGAGACAGGAATTGGATACAAGAGATGAACTAGGGTTTGAGAGGAGATGGTGCTGGTGAAGATGTTGATGGAGATTGCCCTCTCCCGACGAGAGGAGCGTTGGTGATGACGATGGCGATGATTTCCCCCTCCCGGAGGGAAGTGTCCCCGGCAGAACAGCTCTGCCGGAGCCCTAGATTGGTTCCGCCTCGTGGCGGCAGAGTCTCATCCCGAAAGCTTGCTTATGATTTTTCTTCGGACGAAAGACTTCATATAGCAGAATATGGGTACCGGAGGGCCAACAGGGGGCCCACGAGGTAGGGGGCGCGCCCCCACCCTCGTGGCCAGGGTGTGGGCCCCCTCTGGTATTTCTTCCGCTCAGTATTTTTTATTATTTCCAAAAATAACTTTCGTGGAGTTTCAGGACTTTTGGAGTTGTGCAAAATAGGTCTCTAATATTTGCTCCTTTTCCAGCCCAGAATTCCAGCTGCCGGCATCCTCCCTCCTTATGTAAACCTTGTAAAATAAGAGAGAATAGGCATAAGTATTGTGACATAATATGTAATAACAGCCCATATTGCAATAAATATCGATATAAAAGCATGATGCAAAATGGACGTACCAACTCCCCCAAGCTTAGACCTCGCTTGTCCTCAAGCGGAAGCCGATAACGATAAATATGTCCACATGTTTAGAGGTAGAGGTGTCGATAAAATAAAATACGGACATGAGGGCATCATGATTATTCTCATAACAGCAACATATATGGATATTGTCATATGATTTCTTATGCTCAAGTAATAATCTATTCACAATGCAAAGTATGAATCAGAAACTTTATTGAGAACTAACATACTATAATCTCAGTCATTGAGGCAATTGCAATTTATCATGACATCAGAAGAGTCTATGTCAGAGCTTTCTAGCAAGTCCACATACTCAACTATCATTTAGTCTTTCATAGTTGCTAACACTCACGCAATACTTGTGGTTACGGAGTTTTAATCGGACACAGAGAAAGATAGGGGCTTATACTTTCGCCTCCCAACCTTTTACCTCAAGGGTAATGTCAACAATAATAGTTCATGCTAACTTACATCCAATTATATATATATATATATATATATATATATATCAGGATCTTTCCAACATCCTGTGCTTGCCAAAGGATAAAATGTAAAAAGAAAAGGTGAAGATCACCATGACTCTTGCATAAGGTAGAAGATAATAATAAAAGATAGGCCCTTCGCAGAGGGAAGCAGAGGTTGCCATGGGCTTTCAGGGTTGGATGCACAAAATCTTAATGCGAAAGAACGTCACTTTATATTGCCACTTGTGATATAGACCTTTATTATGCAGTCCGTCGCTTTTATTTCTTCCACATCACAAGATCGTATAAAGCTTATTTCCTCCACACCAATCAATCATACATATTTAGAGAGCAATTTTTATTGCTTGCACCGATGACAACTTACTTGAAGGATCTTACTCAATCCATAGGTAGATATGGTGGACTCTCATGGCAAAACTGGTTTTAAGGGTTTTTGGAAGCACAAGTAGTATCTCTACTTGGTGCAAAGAATTTGGCTAGCATGAGGGGGAAAGGCAAGCTCAACATGTTGGATGATCCATGACAATATACTTTATCTCAGATATAAGAAAATATAACCCATTACGCTGTCTTCCTTGTCCAACATCAACTCTTTAGCATGTCATATTTTAACGAGTGCTCCCAATGATAAAAGATGTCCAAGATAGTATATTCATATGTGAAACCTCTCTTTCTTTATTACTTCCTATTAATTGCAACGATGACCAAAGCTATGTTTGTCAACTCTCAACAACTTTTAATCATCATACTCTTTCTATGTGAAGTCATTACTCTCCATAAAACCAATATGATCTCTTTGTTTCTTTTTATTCTTTTTCTTTTCTTTTATTCCCTCAAGATCATAGCAAGATAATCAAGCCCTTGACTCAACACTAATCTTTATTATATAGCTCACGGACTCGATTACAAACAGGGATCATAAAGCAAAACTCAAAACTAGATCATACTAAAAACTTTATTCTACTAGAACAAGATACTACTAAAAGGATCAAACTAAGCAAAACGGTAAAGATAGGAGTGTGATGGTGATACGATACCGGGGCACCTCCCCCAAGCTTGGCAGTTGCCAAGGGGAGTGCCCATACCCATATGGTTATATCTCCTTTGTTGGTGAGGAAGGTGGTGGAGTTGTTGATGATGGGTAGTCGCACGTCGAGCGTAGGAGGTCCTCCAACTTGCGGATAATGCCCTTGAGTGCAACGATATGCTCCTTCAACAAAATATTTTCATGGGTAAGATACTTGTTTTGTATACGAGCTAACTCAATCATATTGAAAGCTTCGATCTCAGTTGGGGTAAGAAGATTGTGATCAAGTTGAAGGATGTCTTCTGTTGCCGGAACTTGGTCCTCCATGGCCTTCTTGATCCCTTCATCCTTGTTGATCT